>NW_027481120.1:0-147172 GCF_050403485.1 Sporobolomyces salmoneus
AGACGAGGAGAAGACGCATCTTTACAGCGAAAAATTTAAGGGAAGCGAGACCAGAATTTTACGAGTGTCCCCATCCTCCTCCGCGACCCCATCCCCAGCCACGACCGTAGCCCCAACCGCGACCGTATCCCCATCCTCCGCCTCGACCGAATCCTCCTCCGTATCCTCCTCCGAATTGACGTTTCGACAACTTGTTCTCCTCGTGCGAGTACGAGTTCGAGTTCGAGTCGACGTCGGCGGCGTGACCTTGTTGCGCTTGTTCTTGCTCTTGCTCTTGCTCTTCAAGGTGACGTTTCCAGAATCCGATATCCCACAAGTCGAAATCTCCCCAGAATTGACGTTTCGCAAGAGTCGAGGAGGAAGATTCGTCGAGAGAGTCGGCATCGAGAGATTCAGAGTCGAGATCGTCGAGAGCTTGACGTTTCCAGAAGAAGTCGAAATCGCCGAAATCACCGAATCCTCCGAAGAACGGATCACGTTTCGAGAGACGAGAGTTCAACGACGAGGAAGAGGGTTGTTGTTCATTTCTTCCGATCGAGGAAGAGGGATCGGGAGAAGTTGAAGCAGGAGGAGTCGTCGAGCGTTGTTCGAGAGGGAGAGCTTCGTTCGAAGGAGGAAGGGAAGAACCTCCAGGGACGGTGAGAGCGAGAGCGGCGGGGAGGAGTAAGGAGAACGAGAGGAGTGATTTCGAGAAGAGCATCGTCTGCTTCGGGGTAAAATCATGGTCAGCTCAAACGACGGGAAGCAGAGAGGGAGGGAATGCCTCACAGAAGAGGGGGAAAAGGAGTGAAGTGAAGTGAAAGGAAGTAGGAGGGAGAAGTGTTGAGGAGAGAAGAGAGAGAGGAAAGGGAGAGAGTCGACCTCAAGTCATTCGGTGGCAGGCGATGAAAGGCGAGTCAGAGAGAGGGGAGAAAAAGAGATCCAAGCGTTTCCTCAAAATTCAAAGATTCCCGGTGCGACCGTATCACTAACCTCATCCTCGCCTCCTGCGCATCCACAATCAGCATCGTGTACTAGAGTAATACCCGTACGTCAGTAGACTGAAGAAACCGGAGGGATAGCGATACGAGAAGAGGTAGAAGACCCACTTTGAAGCGAAAAGGCGGCGGTGCGAGGTATCACCGACTTCATCTCTTCGTGTCTGACCCAGTTATACGATATCGTGCGGTAGAGAGCTTCACACTAACACAGAGGCGAGAAGAGCCGGGAGAAACGGATTCAAGACGTCGAGAAAAAGCTGGGAGAGGTCGGTTCGACCATGCTTTGTTCCCCTTCGATCGTTGCAGTCAACCTACGGCTTCGAAGGGCTCTTCTAGGAGCGTCAGCTTGAATCGGTCACAGGCAAGTCTGGCAGCAGAGGAAGCAGCAGAGAGCAACTCACAAAACCTGCTTTTCGTTCCTTCGACCCGTCTTTCCGTACGTTCCTTTGTCTTCGTGCGCTCAGCCTAGCGTGCGAGCGTCAGACGTCCATCTGTGCATTGGCCAAAGTGAGGTAGATCCAGCGCAGTGAGCTGTGTGGTCGAGGATTACGACGTAAGCGAAATGGAAGTCGAGAACGAGTGAGAAATTACCACCGTGCACGGGAGACTCAGGCTCACCTTTTACTCCACCGTCTGATCACGCTAAGAGGAATGTGACTCGATCGATTGCCAGAGTTCGGGTGTCGAGTTGCGAAACGAGCGGGAAACTGACTGCAAAGTCGCAGTATCGAGGCGGCGATGGTGTCGACACCGGCCTCAGCTCAGGGAGAGGTAGCTGTTATCAAGAACATGGATGTCATGATGGAGCCAGGGACCAAATACGAGCCGGCAAAGTCGCGGGAGCCTCGAGTTTGAGCTGACTTGTCACGGAATCGACTCAACGTTAGATTGTTTTCTCGTCAGGGAATGAAAGTGAGTAGACTCACAGAGACTGTGCAATGACTACAAGGCGTAACGGCTGTTTGAACCGGTGTTGCGTGCAGATCGACTCGAGCGCTCCAACTTAAACTAAACCAGAAGAAGCGAAATCCAGAGGTAGAGGTACTGAGTCAGACCCGAGCAGTAGAAGATCTAATTGATCACTGCGTTGTCACCACAGAGCGGCTCCACTCGATTGTTCGGAGCAGAGAGACGGTTGCGTAGAATCGTCACACAGAGCAATCAGTCGGGCCCGTTCCGTCGCTGGTGCACACTTCTGCGATTCATCGCCCTCCTTGAGGATCGTACTCTGCTTGCTCGGTCCAGCCGCAAGGCTCGTTCATCATGAGATCTCAAGAGTCCTTGGATCCATCGTTTCCCCCGATGTCTGATAGAGCGGGTATTGCCTAAGTGGTTCTTCTGATCCATCTCGTGCCAATTCTTCCTCGCCATGTGATCGGTAGAGACGAGGAGATGAACTCGGAAGGTGTTTCTTTGATGAAGACCCCTCTCCTCCGAATCGATTCGGAATCGCTGTAGCAAGTATAGTCGAGTTCCTAGATTTGTTCGAGTGATCGGCTGCGCGGATCCGAGGTGTAAGACGATCTGGTCGAAGTGAAATACCCTAATCTCCTCGAGTCCTCTCTTGACTCCCTTCCATTCACCCCCTCTGCTTCGACTTGCTTAGTACGCACTGCAAGTCATCGCTCGGGGCTCTAGATGTCTACGTACCTCGACCAGGCGCGCGAGCGATCCCACAATCATCTCTTCAGCATCTTCGCTCAACCTCTCCGACATCTCAGGGAACTTGCTCGAAATGTACCAATCTTTGCAGCGATACATGATGCAGAGCGTCGGCCGGACCCTCAAGAAGTAAGGATCTGGCACCGTGACCTGAGCTGAGTGAGTTCCGAAATCGCACTCTTGTTTTCTTCGTTCTATCTCCCAGTTTGAGCACGCTGACTCATGCACTTGATGTCAGGTAGTTCATAGCAGTACTCTCTGCTGATGAATCGCGTCCTCACACTCGCTCTGATGCCCTGAGAATTCTAATTTGCAGCCAACGACAACAGAGTGGGCAGCCGTCTGGCTCAATGAGGCTCAAATCGTCTACCTCTTTACCATAGGGTTCTCGAGCATTGAGACCTGAAGCTCCCTCTGTCCATTCGTCTCGAGTTCTTGTGTGAGTGAATCTGAAGCGAAGAAAATCGTTTCTGCTTGAATGGACAGAGCTCACCTTCTTTAGGCTCACCAGCTCGATCCACTCACTCTTACCCCACGTGGTCATCTTGACGAACCAAGCCCGAACCTCGTCCCCCTAAGCTTGCGCCCCTTCTTGTGAGTCCGTGAGTCCGCGAGTTTCCAGGTTCGACCCCCCTCCCCGTCTCTTTCTCTTCCCTCCCTCGCTTTGTCTTCCTCTTCTCTCTCCTCCCCGTCTCCGTCTCCGTCTCCTCTCCCTTCCTCCCTCCTCCGATGCCCCGTCGACGCGAAGTTGAACGCGAAGCCCAAGAGGCCTTCGACGACATCAAGGCAAAGACTCGTTCCATCGTCAGGCTTGCAAACGAGAAGGGTTTCGATACCGTGAAGACCAGTCACTGGGAAGACGGGATGGTCCGAGTCTTCTCTCTCGAAAATTGTCAGACGATGTTCCGTCGACGTGCAGATGAGTCGGCAGACTTCGTTCGCCAAGCACTCGACCACATTCGCTTCTCTGTAGCCTGCGGGGAGTGGACGGTACGACCGGCCAATCCTTCATTCACATCAACTTTCAGCTACTGACTTTGCTGTTTTCACTCGCAGAACGCTGATCGATTACCTACCGCCGCCTCGATTCGCGCCGATATGATGAGCAACAACGATCGAAAAGACTGGGAACAACGTTTGAAAGCCGTACTCAACGAAATTCGACCCGTACAAGGTTGCCCGTGGCTCAATCAAGCGTTGGACCTCTACAAGTTCATCGCTACAGCAGCTTTCGCACTGGACACGGGAGCAGACGACGTCGTACGTGCTTCGCTCAACCCAAGGATCACGTCTCAAAGCGATGTGAACAGCCTCGTTGGATCGATCAGGGAGCTTAAAAGATCGGTTCAAGCGAATCCGGTGAGCTACGACCGGTTCCCTCGCCTTCCTTCTCTTTCTGAGAGCTAATCAGCACTATCTCCGAGCTATCTCTATAGTCTCTTTGGGACACTCAGATCGAGCAGTTCGCGCAAGCCACCCCGGACGAATGGAACTTCCTGCCGCTCTCGCTCGCTACAGGCCGTGGAACTTGCTCAACAATCTGCCATCGGGACGGGACCGCCGCACCGCTTCAAGTAGTTCGAGAACACATTACGCCCTTGGTCATCGTGGTCAAATCTCGCTTCGCAAGAGTCAAATCTATGGACTCGCGATCTAAATCTAGTTCCCCTTGCGAAATCCTCCTTTATCCTCTCGCGTCCATTATCTTACTACCGTCCATCCCCTTCCTTTTATCCTCTCTTCTTTGGATTCTCTCGTTACCCTCTTTCATTTGTGCTCGATTCCTTGCCTTGAAAACCTCCCCCAGTTTTGTCTCGCTTCGAAAAACGCCGGCTAAGCCAGACTCTTCCGTCGCAATTCCTCGAACGATTGCATGACTCGTCGAGTCAGCGCATTGCGCTCTCAGCGCGAGACCAGAAACCGGAGAGGGGAGAAGTAGACTTGGTTTTATTCTCACGAATCAAACCTTTCCCTAAACATGACCAAATCCCTCGACAGTCCTTCCATAAACGACAACGTATTCTCCGAGATCGCTGAAGTACCCATCACCGTCGTCGTCGTGGTACTTGTTGATGGAAGAAGAGGAGGAGGTGGACTCGTTTCTTTACTCGCATTCCCACTCGATCCCGATGACGTTCCCGAACCTGCTCCCGAACCAGATCCTGCCGTAGTTCTCGATCGATTCGCCTCTATAGCTCTCCTCAACACCTCGTCCTTCTTCTCGCGATCCGAAACTTCTTGTCGAACCCTCTCTAAATACTCGACCAAACTTCTCACCCGTTTCTTCATTTCCGGCATCGTGACCCTTTTTCCCGGGAACCTCACTTTCGTTGGTGGTTCGTAATGAGTCGAGAACAAGTCCGAGGTCGAATCGGAAGTCGAAGTCGAGGAAGAGGAGACGACGTTCGAAGTGGCTTGGATGAATTGATCTTGATATTCTTGATACAACGTTCCTGCGTTTCCTTCTCCTCCGGTTGCCCCTCCTCCTCCTCCTCTACCGCCAGACGAGGAGACCGAATGAGTCGTCGAGGTAGGTACGTTGATAGGTTCGGGTAAAGGAGATGGGAGGAGATGAGACAGATGTTTCAAGTGTTCAGGAATTGACCAACTGAGATGAATTCCGAGTTCGGCGGCCCATTGAAGTTTCTCGCGTTCTTTCTCTCCTAATACAATCGTAGGTACCGTCGTGGTCGTCGTCGTTGCCGAGGCGGAGGTAGAGGTAGAGGATTTGTCTTTACTCGTTGCGGATTTCGCAGTCGAGGTCGAAGTGGAAGGTTTCGCCGCGGTCGACGTTGAAGAAGAAGTAGACGGTTTCGTCGGAGATCCTCGCTTTGCTGCGGCGGAGGTAGAAGAGGTGGAGGAAGCTTGTCCGTTCTTGGGTCGATAGGTGTATTGATTCGGATGTTTCGCTCGATGAGTGACGGTTGGAACGGGAGGAGGAGGGAGAGAAGTAGGAGGTGGAGATGCTTCCGCTACTGACATAGAGCGATGATCAGTCACAGAGAGCGAGAGGGGGTGAGTAAAGCGAAAACTGACCTTGATCTTCCGTTTCTTGATCTTCCGCACCAGTCTCTCCAACATCTCCCATCACTTCATCCTCGTCATCCCCGTCTCTGTCCTTTTCGACATCCTTAGTCTCTCCTCCCAGCTCAGGCGAGATGTTCTTCTTCCGTCGATCCGTCGTCGAAGATTCTCGTTCATCTTCCTCATCTTGCGATTCCGCCAATGTTTCGATCTTCGGTACCACGAGAGTTGACGTCGATTGTTCAGTAGACGTGTCGGTCGATTTCGATTTCCCTTTACTACTCGTGGTCGCTTTCCTGTCAGTCTCAGAACAAGGCATCAGCAACTCTTTCGGAGACCTAAAACCTCGTCTCAAGACTAACCCTTTCGCACCACTCACTCCTGCACTAGTCGCTTTCTTTCCCTTCCCCGTCGTCGTTCCACTCGCTCCCGAACTCCCCGCTCTCCCTTTCCCTCCCTTCTTCTCCTTCTCCTTTTCCTTTTCTTTCTCCTTCTCCTTCTTCTCAACCTCACTTTCACTCCCCTCATCGTCACTCTCTCCCCTCTGACTCCTCCCCTCCAATTTATCCCTCTTAGCTGCTCCACCAGCTTCCAAGATACTCAAAGCGATCGCATCGTCGTATGCCGCATCTCGGGAATTCATCGTTGATCTCTTTTTCGCTGGTGCGGAAGGTTTAGGTTTACTCGTAGTCGAGGTCGAGCTAGGAGGAGGGCTATGGGAGTGAGCGGGGAGGGGTTTCGTAGAGAGGGAAGGGGATCGGGTTTGACGACGACCGGCGAAGGCTGCTGAGGGGTTTGAAGTATGGGCGGAGTTTGGGTTGGAAGTTGATGCGGCAGCGGTGGTGGTGGAGCTCGAAGCACCGGCGGATTTACCGCGAGAGGCTTTACGTAGCAATCTGGAAACGAAAACGAATCAGTCTCGAGAAAGAGAGAGAGAGAGAAAGAAATTGATTTACCCTCCAGGACCGTGCAAGTGAGGTTTACATAACTCGCAAAAGTATCGATTTGGGCATTGCTATACGACACACCCGCCGTCAGTTCGGATACTGCGGCTCGAGAGAGAGAGAGAGAGAGGTGGAGAGGGAAGTGAGTTTCTTACTTTTTCTTCCCATAATCCGACACAAGGACCATGTTGCCAGCATTTGCAAGTATCACACTGAATCATCAATCCACTAGACATTTCCTCATCTGTTCCCACTCACTCTAGTCAGCATTCTTCCACTCCACCCAGAAAGAGAGAGGGGAGAAAGTGAATTTACTATCATCTCCACAAACGCATCTCGTCACTCCCCCATCTCCTCCATCCTCATCCTCATCCTCTTCCTCCTCATCTTCGTCCTCTCCCGCTCCTGTTCGTTTCTTCTCGTCCTCTGCTCCAGTATCCGAAAGTTGATCCTCTTCCTCGTCTTCTTGATCCGGTTCTTCATCCTCCGTCCCTAATTCCCCCCCAACTCCTAGTTCTTCTTCCCGGAGACTCTTGCGTCCGGTTGTGGTGGTGACTGATCGTTTGGCACGTTTCGAGCTGCTCGATTCTTCGGCGGTTGAGGGAGCACGTTTCTTTGGGTTTCCTGAGGAGGTGGAAGTGGAGATCGGTGCCGTCGCTTTCTTGGAGGTAGAGGAGGATTTCGAGGTGGGTTTCTTCGAGTTCATTACTGCGTGTCGAGAGAGGGGAGATGGTAAGCGGGGAAGCGAATCAAACCACCGAGAGAGCGCTCTGCTTAGGCGGCCGGCTGCAGTGAAGGGCAGTGAGGTGTGCTAGTAGTCTGTTGTAGTGATTGTCGTAGACGGCGAGTTGGTGTAGGAAAGAGGAGGGAGAAAGTTCCGATTCGCTCTCTTTCTTCATCTCGACCATTCACACCGAGTTCCACCAATGACAAGCTCTATACGCTCAGGCCCTTCTCCGGATCCGATTCAGCTGACTGCGACCCGCTCAGGACCCTTCCCCTTGTTTGCTCTCTCCCCTTCTCTCTCCTCTCTTGCAGCCTCTCGCTCTGTCGCCTCGTCTTCTGATTAGATACAGTATGCCCTCACAGCCAATTCCAGATTCTATGAATGTACGTTCCCTTCATCCTCTGCTCCCACTCCAACACGTCACTCACTCGTCAGTGAGATTGGATCAGTTATCGGGACTGTCTCAATCCGACTTGTTCTCTGCCGCTCAATTAGTACAACGTAAAATCGTCTTATCCGAACAGCATCAAATCACCGTCAGAGATTCCGAAACGACGAACGAACTCCCTTTGGAATTCAAACAATTCTCGGTCCGTCATCAAGTTCTCGACACTCCTCTCCTTTCCTCTCTCTCTATCTCGAGAGAGCTGACGATTGGAGTGTCTTGTACTTGATTACGACAGACTGGGAATCTAGGATGGACGATTTCGACGAAATTGAAAGTATCCGTAGAAGTACCGGATCATTCAACGATGGAGAACGGGTCAGACGAAAGAAATCAGTCTTCCAGTTTCATTCACCGCGAACCTTTGCGTCAGTCGACTCTGGCTCCTTTTCTTCTCCCGGAAAGGTTCTCGATTTGACGGAGTATTCGTTCGTAGATTGTCAATTCGAAACTTCTTCCAGCGGATCAAGAAATCCCACAACACTCTCACGTTCTTGCCCAACCCACCTCCTCCTCAGCAGCAGATGAAGAAGAAGAACCTATTCGTCACGAAAGTCCACCTCCAGCTCGTCGAGGTCGAGGTCGAGGTCGTGGAAGAGGAAGAGGACGTCCCCGTGGCCGCGGCAGAAGTACGAAACTCCCTCAAAAAAGAGTCTCAGGTCGAGGAAATCGAACGACGAGATCTATGAGGGAAGAAAGTGATGAGGAGGAAGAAGAGGAGAGGGAGGAGGATTTGGTAGAGTATAAACCGAAGAGTGGGAAACGTAGGAAGTTAGAGGACGAAGAGGGGAATGAAGTTGTTGAGTGAAGGAAAGAAGGAAGGCTTGTTATCAGTTAGTGTTATTACCTCAGGTTGGACTGTTCGTAATCGTCAAAGTTTTGTCGTCTTTACCGTTCCTCGTCGTCGACCGACGATCTCTTGAGAGTCTCAAGAAAGCTCGGACTTTTTTTCTCGCTCGATCTTGCTTCGACTCGGCTCTAGTCCGATTCACTTCTTGCTTGACTGACGCTGTGAGCCGCCTGATCTATATACTCTCGTCTACCGTACAGTACAAAAGGTCCGACGCAGTCTCGCAGATCAAGAAGAATCTGAATTTCAAGAAAAAGAAAAGAGGGGGGCTCCCTCTTCGCCCTTTCCGAAATTCCCGACGAACCCGCTGGTTAACAAGTCCAGCGGACAGAAATGGCAGAGGGTGGAAAGTTGACCAGCGGATGACTGGGAATTTTGAGGAGGGCTCGAAAGAGATCGTCAGAGATCTTCACTCTTCGGTTTGTCAATGCTTTCTGCTGTGGTAGTACGTAGAAGCCTTTGTGCCGCCCTTGGTAATACAGTATCTTGGGACGCCGGTGCTGTGGAACACGGCGAACAATCGCGAACGTGATGGTGAGCAGACAGTCCGAGCTCGAAACTCGAGACAAGCTCACTCTCGAGAATTGGCTCACGATTAATCGATCGCTCGCAGATAGGTGAGTCGCCCACAAAGAGACGGTCTCCAACATTAGAAGCTCACTCGAAGTCTTTGTTGAGTTGCGAGTAAAAACAGTACTGAATTACTTTTGTCTTCTTTCTATCTGCTTCTTTTCTGCTCATGTCGAGATGTCGAGGAACGAGTCTATCTACAAACCCTCACTTTTCGAGACGGCGAGTTGTTCTCTCTAGTTCTTCTTCTCCTCCTCGAGGATGTACTCGATATCCTCAACCGTTGACTCCTCAATAGTCTGCTTAACCCTATCTCCCTTCCATCCCCACTTCCTCAACAAATCCGCATGGGCCCTCGATTGAGTCCCCGTTTGACAGATCGTATCCTCGGCATCCGTAGCTTGAGGTTCCGAATCGACCAACTTCTTCGCCGAAAGTTCCTTGTGAATGATCTCGCCGATCGTACCCCATTGGTGTTCACCGGTTTCGCAGAATACGTAGAGAGGAGGAGCAGAGTCGGTCTTTTCGATCTGATGGAGGAGGACGAGGTATCCGTCGATGAGGTTCTCGACCTACGCGCGTGAACGGGGAGAGTGAGCCACAGACTCATAGCGAAGTGAGAAGCAAGG
Source organism: Sporobolomyces salmoneus (assembly GCF_050403485.1). Taxonomy (NCBI): domain Eukaryota; kingdom Fungi; phylum Basidiomycota; class Microbotryomycetes; order Sporidiobolales; family Sporidiobolaceae; genus Sporobolomyces; species Sporobolomyces salmoneus. Next base: position 9,832 of record NW_027481120.1, read on the forward strand.
AAGAAAGAGACGCACGTGAATGTTGTTCCACCAACGTTCGGGACCGTATTGAGTGACGTGCTTCTCTTCGATCGAACGACGAATCCAACGAGGGATTTGGATCGAGATCTTGTTGAAAGGTCCGGTTCCTCGTCCGTAGATGCAAGGAGCTATATCCCAACACGGTCAGCGAACTCAATCAGGAAGAAGGGAGGAAAGGACTCACGAAGCATGATTGAGATTTTCGCGTTGAGTTTACCATCCTCGACCGCTTTCTTGATCAAAAGGTCGACGTCTCGGTGAGGAGCGTGGTCGGGGACCAAATTGTCGAATTGTTCAGGGTTCTCATCCGAGAAGTAGATAGACTCGGGGTGGAGAGGGACCTTTTCGAGGAAAGCTTTGAGCGTCAGTTCATCAAAGCGAGAGAAGAAGAATTTCCGAGGTTGAACGTACGGTAAGGATACCAGTTCCGGAAGTGTGGATGTAGATCGCAGGGCTCTTGTCCTTGGGGCGTTGAGAGAGACCTTTCAAAATCGATTTGACGGAGGGTTGGTCATCGGCAGTAGCGGCGTGAATGATGATCTAGCAGACGTCGAGGTTCGTCAGTCTCCGAACAGTAGCGTGTACGGTGTTTGCCAACGCCCTGAGGCGGTCTGCGGATCGTGGAGGAACATATTCCTCCAACTCGGAATCGCGGACGAAGCTCCAAAAAGGTCTGACTCACGTCGGCTTTCGCGGATTCCTCAACCAACACCTCACTATCCAACGAACCCATGACGGGTCGGACTCCCAATTCCTTCAACTTGTTCGCCTTGGCTTCATCTCGCGAGAGAGCAGCAATCTCGTATTTTCCTTCTTCGAGGAGGGACGTCAACAAGGTTCCACCGATGAATCCGGTACCAACGATGAAGAGAGTAGGTTTGGTAGACATTTTGAGGAGCTGTAGAGAGGGAGATAGGGGAAAGGAGATCAAGAGAAATGATCAAGTCAGCACACTCAGATTGAGCTTATCGAGCTGTTGGAAGGGCCGAGGTACTCACTGTGTGCTAGTAGAGTTGCGCGTGAGAAGTGCGAGGAGATTGGAGAGAGAGGAAGAGCAAGAGATAGAAGTTCTTCTCCGAGAGCTGGGAGATTTCTAAGCTGAGCGCTGAGCTCCACGCATCGATTGTGTCATCAACTGTTTTTCCCGGTTCAAGTTGAAAGGTTTTCTAATCGATTCTCCGAGGTTCTCTCGAGCGATCCAAGCTCTTCTCTCGAAAGCGCTGAACTTTGATGCAACCAGACTCTCTTTCGCAAAACTTGAGCACAGACTCGGATGAGCTGATGAGGGTAGTAGCTGTTTTGTTCCAATGAAAGCATGCCCGATAAAGACTAAGAGAGACGACAAATCAACCGAGAAGAGGGGACAGAAAGAAGGATACGACAAGGTGAAAGAGATTATTCAAGAGAGAATTAACTACTTCGTACAGAACCTGAGAAAGAGACACGACGCCGATGGTTACTCGCTTCAGAGGGATCCCTTCTCGGCGTGCGGGTTGTTGAAGACTGATTCACGAGTGACGGCTCGAGAAGGAACTTGGAAACCGCGAGATTCGTTGATCGCATCGACTTCGGCAGCGTGGGAAGGAGGAGCGTTGACGATCATACGAGCAGAGTCGGAGAGTAGGAGGGTTTGGATGGCGACACCGAATAGCTGCAGAATGCAAAAGTTTAGGTCAATCTCAGACCGAGAAAACAGAAATGCAGGAGGGAACTCACGGTAGCGGGGAAAGTTGTGAGAGCGGCGATCGCAGTGTATCCAGGGTAAGCAGTGAAGCACTTGGAACCGTAAACGACGGCGCAAGCCATACGTCCTCCGATATCACGAGAGGCGTTAAGTGCGACCGAGTTGATGCTATTTCGCAACGACAATCTGTCAGTCACTGGTTCGACTGGTATGGAGATCCGAGACTAACGAGAATGCCCAGATGATGACAGCGTAACCCATTCCGATAACGAAAGGAGCAGTCGAAAGCGAAACGAAGAAGTTGCAAGCGTCGAGAACGGAGAAGACGAGGATGGCGAGGAAAGTGTTGCCGATGAACTCGTTCTGATGGACAGTCGATCAATCACGTCAGTACACATTGCTAGAGTGTCTGAAGGGAAAACTACGAAGGAAAGCGGCAACTTACGAAGAAAGCCCATCTGAGTTCTTGACCGGTTCCAGGCATGAGACCGAAGAGACCAGCGGGCTACAGGGTCCATAGAGCGTCAGCACAAAGCCAGTCGAGGTCGTAGAGAGGGAAACATACACCTTGAGCCGAGAAAATCGCATCTTCGAGTCCTAGAGCTCGCATGCCATCCGTAACTTGAGCCAGTTGTTGGTGGAAGATCCCCGCGACCACTAGTGCACCACAAAATCCTCCGCACAGTTGAGCCCCAATGTAGAAGGGCACCTTTCTAACAGGAAAACCTTTGAAAAGGCAAAAGGCGATCGTGAAAGAAGGGGAAAGATGACCTCCAGAGGTTCCGGCACAGCAGACGATAGCGACTATCCTCAGAGGAGTGTCAGAGAGAGTAGTGAGAGAGAGAGGAAGGAAAAGCAAGCTTACAGGCGATACCGAGAGCGTAAGCGAAACCGATAGTAAGAAGCGAACCAAATCCAGTCTCCTTCGCGGCCGTCGTGATCAAGAGGGTAGCACTCGCTCCAACTCCACAGAATACGTACATCCCGACACCGAGGAATTCAGCGAAGCACTCGACGAGGAGAGGAGGTCGTCTTCGTTCCCATGTTGTGAGCCATCGAGGAGGCGAAGGTAAATGAGCGGCTTGGTGTCCTGCTGCTCCTGCTTGTTCCGAGCGTAGAATATCGGCAACCTGATCGAGAGTACAACATCGAATCAGTACAATGAACAACGCGAATGGAAACGAACAAAAAGAAAAACTCACTCCGATTTCGACGTCTCCGGCATTTCGGTTAAGGTGATCGCGTTGAGCTTGCATAGTGAAGGAGAAGAGGGCGAGTCGGTGTGAAGGAGTGAGAAATGAAGGGGAGAGAGAGCGCAAGAAGGAGAGAGGAAACTCGAAGAGCGCTGGTGGGGTGGACAGCGACGGCCTGGCGGGGGATAATGATCGTTCTTTCGGGGGATAGGACTCGAATCTAGCCGGGCCCCGCAAAGGTTACCTCGCGTTAGACCAAAAATAGGTCAAAACTTGAAGGGAAAGCGGGAAGAACTCCGGTTTGTTCGAACGCGAAATCCAATTTCAGCCTTTTCAAAGTCGAACGCTTCGTCAGCTTGTGCACGTAAAGACACGTGAAAAGCAGCAGAGGGCCTCGTATCACGCGAGAGAGAGAAATAGATCAACTTACCGAGGGAATCGAATCAGCCCGACCGTGCTCAGACTTTCGCAATCCTCATCATCCACCGACATTCGAAACCATTCATCCGGACTGCAAGCTGCAGGAGCGTCAGAGCGTCGGAAAGCGAGACCAGCTGACGAGATTGCGTTCCATGCGGAACACACGGACCGAGTTTCTTTCAGAATTCCGGACGAATTGACTGTCAATCTCCTCGAACACGAATCGACACTCCGACGAGAGGTTGCTTACGAGTCTCGCTCTTTGACGGCGGAAATAAGTCCCCTTCAAGTCCCTGGGTAAACTCAAATACTCCCAACTCATTTCGTACTAAAGTCCGATCTGTTCAACTTGCGAGTCGCAATCGCTGTCGGCTTCGTTCACGCTTCGCTTCGCTTGAAGTTCGATCGGTCGGTGGGGGATCTCCTCCTCGTCGTGCGACACCTGAGCCACGAGTCGTGAACGATCGGTTCCTTGTTCGTCTATTTGGCTCGAAAGCTCCGTGAATGGGAAAGGGATTTGGCGACAAAACGGCGGATTATGGCCACGAGTTCCGTATCACTTGACCAGTCGATCGAGAGAAGCGTGACTGAGTCGTTAGCATCGGCGGAGATATCGAGGAGCGAGTTCTTGAGCTCGAAAGCGATTTTGAGAGGGAGGAGGAAAGAGAGAAGAGCAGAAAGAGTTGATGAAGCGCTTACGGCTTGATCTGTTAGCCAAGGATATCGTCGAGAGCTTGGCGGGCTATTTGCGAGAAGAACGAGCCTCTGTGATCGAAAAACGAAAATGTCGAGTCTTGGCTCGTTTCCGTGGTTCCATAGGTCTGGTGACAGATAGGGGTCGGCACTCCAATCTCGAGGACTGGCTGGAGTCTCAAGGACCGACAGAAGAGGTGTACAGTGTCTGCGAAGCTGTTTCACAAGACTCGAGCTCAAAGCTCTTTCGTCAAGGAAGACAACGCACACCTCGATTCGGACGTTTACTGATGATAGACTGGAATCTGTGAGTAGCTTACAGTACACGGAACGGGATCAAGAGAACGAGGTGAGAGAGCGCTTCGAGGGCAATCTGAATGAACGGAAAGGACTCAGCGAATCTCTTCGAACGAGAGCTGGTGCAGATTACCTCACGACTGGTACTGTCCTTCACAGTCCCTCCCTCAACAAGCCTCTTGTGGGACGGTTGGTTTGATGCTTGGTCTTCGATGTTGACGAGGAGATAAGAGCGACCTTCAGAAAGGAGTCTCCCGATGTGGCGGTCAGAAGTAGGCAGACTGAGGTCAGCAGTCGTAGGGAGGCATCTTCCTCAGTCTCCAGATACAGATGAGGGAAGTCGCGAGGGATATGGGAGGTCCGTTCAGGAGTCGAGGCCTTGAGAAAGTGAGTCGATTTCCCACTCGAGCGAGTTTCCCTTTCTCACTCTCTCCCTTCACCACCTTTCTCGCTTCCACACTCCGTGAGTTCCTCAACATGCTCTTCTTCACTGGCTCAACCCGCTGACAGCTCCGTTGCTTCCTCCCTCCTCCTTTCACCGCCTCCGCGTCACCACTCCCTCCCTCCGATCGCCTCCCTCTCCGTCACTTCCCGATCCACCTCTCATTGACCCCGCTCGCCGCTCTACAGTACATCGTAAGTATCCACTCACCTTATCGCACGCTCTGTCAGGGTCGATTCGCTCGCGCCCTCCCGTTCATCCAATGTTATTTGTTCGCTGACTCATCGTGTCCCCTTTCGCTCATCCCTTACAGTACACCCGCCACTCACGTACTCGATACAACTATGCAAATCTTCGTCAAGACCCTCACCGGAAAGACCGTAAGCACCGCCTCCCTCTCTTCGTCACTCAACTCACTCAACTTACTCGACCTTTACTTCGCGAGTAGATCACTCTCGAAGTCGAGTCCTCCGACACTATCGACAATGTCAAAGCGAAAATTCAAGACAAGGAAGGAATTCCTCCCGACCAACAACGGTAAGTTTTGAATTTCGACGATTGTTCTCGTTTCTCTCGCCTTTGCTGACTCGCTTTTCTGCTTCTTTCTGGGCCCACGTTCAGATTGATCTTCGCTGGAAAGCAGCTCGAGGACGGACGTACCCTTTCGGACTACAACATTCAAAAGGAATCGACCCTTCACTTGGTCCTTCGTCTCCGAGGAGGAATGCAAATCTTCGTCAAGACGTTGACTGGAAAGACCGTGAGTCGACAATTGAGTCTGTGGATCCAGGCGGAACTGATGCGTTCGATTGCGCTCATAGATTACCCTCGAAGTTGAATCTTCTGACACGATTGACAACGTCAAGGCTAAGATTCAAGACAAGGAAGGTATCCCTCCTGATCAACAACGGTGAGTCGTCAATCCTCCCCTTTGTTTGGCCCGAAGAGACGGGACGAGTCATAAAACGGACTGTTTTTGTCCGTTTCATTCGCTGACCCTTTCTCCCATCTTTCTCTCATCTAGTCTCATTTTCGCCGGAAAGCAACTTGAAGATGGTCGTACTCTCAGTGACTACAACATTCAGAAAGAGTCGACTCTCCATCTCGTCCTTCGTCTCCGAGGAGGAATGCAGATTTTCGTGAAAACTCTCACGGGAAAAACCGTGAGCAATTGTCTCCGATTCGGATCTGTCGCCTGTCTCGAAGAGATCGCTGATGCGAACCGGACCTGCTCGCAGATTACTCTCGAAGTAGAATCGTCGGACACGATCGATAACGTCAAGGCTAAGATTCAGGACAAAGAGGGAATCCCTCCTGACCAACAACGGTACGTTGATGCATCTCTCTCGAGGCTGTTCGACGCTGCGGAGTCTCAGGCTCTCCCAGAGCTTGCGATTGTGATGCTTTCTCGAGACAATCGCAAGCTACTTCGAGAATTGAGGTCTGAAGATTTATTTTTCGAGATCTTGGCGTCCTGACACCTTTACTTTCTTCTTGTTTCTGCTAGATTGATCTTCGCTGGAAAGCAACTCGAGGATGGACGTACCCTTTCGGACTACAACATTCAAAAGGAATCGACCCTTCACTTGGTTCTTCGTCTACGTGGAGGAATGCAAATCTTCGTCAAGACTTTGACCGGAAAAACCGTGGGTCGCGAAGGATGTCACACCGTTTGTGGAATCAGGCCGAACTGAATTTTTCCGCGAGATCCACAGATTACCCTCGAAGTCGAGTCTTCTGACACGATTGACAACGTCAAGGCTAAGATTCAAGACAAAGAGGGAATCCCTCCTGATCAACAACGGTAAGTCGATACTGCTCTCTCCTCCCTCTTCGCCCGCCAAGATTCGAAGGTCTTGCAAATCATCGCTATTCTTTCGCTCGTTTCTTGTACTGACCTGTCTCTCCCATTCTCTTCCCTCAGTCTCATCTTTGCCGGAAAGCAACTCGAGGATGGAAGGACGTTGAGCGACTACAACATCCAGAAGGAATCGACTCTTCACCTGGTTCTTCGTCTCCGTGGTGGTTGCTAGGCTGTTCGTCTAGACTCGACTACTACATGAGTCTCAACTGACGCTCGAACCTGATAGTCGATGACGAGGGATGGGAGGAAGAATCGTTTTTGTGTTTAGTTTTTGCAACGATCACCTTTTCCACTTCAGGATCGCTAGGAACAGAGAGATCGGGCTGAGCCCGGATATAGAGACACTTACGTTTTCGCTCGATGACATGCGTGAACGAGAGGGAGGCCTTCAGCTCAGTCGGGACGACTATGCGAAAGAAAGCCTCGAAATGCAAAATCGACTCGGAGCGCGATCCCAGCTTGGCTTCGAATCTGCGCTTCTTCCGGCTGTCACGATAGTTACGATTCGTGTGCAATGCTCGAGATCAGTGGCACGAAGCCAGAATCGCATGGTTTGCGAAGAGAGCCCTCCGACTCTCGCCTTGACTTTCTTCCTTTCCTCCCATTCTCCGAAGGTCGATCGCGCTTCAACCACGCGCAATACACCTCTAATACTCTCGATCGCCCAAGAACAGGTTTCGCAGCGGCTTAGGCGGGCGTTCTTCCCTCAACTTCTTCGCGAGTCATTCAACTTGTTCCCTCTAGCCTCGACACATCATGGAACAGGCTAGACTCGTACTGAAGGAAACATTCGGCTTCGAAAGCTTCCGTGGTGAACAGGAGAAGGTACGCTGCTGTCTCTCTCGCCTTCGGATCCCACTAATTGATGAACTCGTTTTGACGTGGCTCTCGATCGTCTACAGGTCATTCATCGACTCGTAGTAGATGGAAAGAATGCTCTGTGCTTGATGCCCACTGGAGGAGGAAAATCGTTGACGTTTCAGGTCCCTGCTCTCGTTCGTTTCTCGCTTCTCCCTCAGCGCTCCGAAGCTGACCTATCTGACCCGCTAGTGCCTCGAAGGATTGACTCTAGTCGTATCTCCACTGATCGCGCTCATGAAGGATCAAGTTCAAGCGCTCAGGAAACGGGGAATCGAAGCAGCTTCGATGGATTCGAGTTTGTCGACGGACGAGATGAGCGAGGTCAGGTCGAAGTTGAGGAATGGGGTGCTCAAGATTCTTTACGTTGCTCCAGAAAGGTGAGGACTGTTCTCTCACCAGCGGGACCGATCGGGTGCGCCGAATTGACTCGATTTTTGACGAAAGGTTGAACAATGAGGTCTTCGTCTCGATGATCCTCGACCAGAGGATCGCTCTTCTCGCTGTAGAGTACGTCCAACCTCCCATTCGTACTGAAATTGAAGTGCTGACCATTCCTCGTCTATAGCGAAGCGCATTGTGTCTCTGAATGGGGTAGCTCTCTCCTCCTCTCTCGTCTGAACCAGGGCACTCTCGTCTGTACCAGATCACTGATCCCATCTCGATCGCTACTAGGTCCCTCCTTCCGCGCCGAATACCTCAAGGTCGCTCGATTCGCGAAAGAGATTGCGGCGGAACGAGTTCTCACGCTCACGGCGACCGCTACTCCCTCGGTCGTCCGCGATATCTGCGCGAAGGAGAACGGGTTCGATGTCGACCTCGAACATGGAGTCTTCTCAACCGGAGCTTATCGCAGCAACCTTCAACTTGTCGTTCAACCCGTTTCGAAACAGAAAGACAAAATTAGTGTCCTCGTTCCATTCCTCAAATCGCTCGGTGAAGGTGCTTCGGCGATCGTCTACGTTACGACTCATGGTCAAGCGGAAGACCTCGTCGGAGATCTCAAATCGAAAGGGTTCACGAACAACGTCGCATTCTATCACGCAGGGATGAAACCCGACGAACGTAAAAAGGTTCAAGACGATTTCATCGACGGAGAAGGAGGAATCGTCGTGGCGACGATCGCGTTCGGAATGGGAATCGACAAGGCGAACATTCGAGGAATCGTTCATGCGTATCTACCAACGACGTTGGAGAACTACTCGCAAGAAATTGGCAGAGCTGGAAGAGATGGTTTACCGGCAAAATGTCTTCTTATGCCTGCCGGTTCAGACTTCCCCATTCTCGAAGGCTTCGCGTGAGTTTAGTCTCATCTTTCTGCCCGAGTTCTCACCTCGTGCTGAAGCTATTTGATACAGTCGCTCAAATACTCCTTCGGAAAAGTCGATGCGAGAATGGCTACACGATGTCTTTGCAGGTCAAATCGACCCAGCCGATAACACTCTATCTTTCGCTCTCTTCCGCCAATCGAGGGACTTTGATATCGACGTAAGTCTCTCTCTTGTTCACACGCTGTTTCGAGACTGACACTCTGAGTGCCTGCAGAGAAACGCTCTCTCGCTTCTCTACGCCAATCTCGAATTGGAATTTGGTCTCATTCGGTGAGTCGCCTAGCCTTTCTTCGAGATCTTCACGCAAATCCGCGACTCATCCCGTGTCGTCTGGTCAGCGCCGTCACTCCTTTCTATTCAACTCACAAGATGAAACCTCTCGCTTCAAACTCCGGAGCGTTCCAAGAGATTCTCACTCAGTCGACGCCGGCTGCCGAAGCTATTCGAGCGAATTGGAAGAAAGGTCCAACTTGGTACACCGTCGACGTTCTCGCCGCTGCTGCAACGAACGGTACGACGAGGCAAGAGGTCGTTCGTCAGATCTCTCAATGGGAATAGTGAGTCTCTCGTTCTAGCTTGTGCCCGCCCGAACCGAGTTGATAAAGTGTCGATGAGTAGTCAAGGAAAATGCGAAATCAACGTTTCGGACGTCATGAACCGATATGCAGTACTCAAAGCACTCCCGAAGGATCAAGACGAGATCGAAGAGTTGGCGAAGAAGCTTTTCGATCAGATGCACGAACGTGAAGAGGCGGATGTCAATCGTCTCAAGGGGGTTGGTGACTTCATTCGTCAAGACGAGTGTGAGTCTTTCTGTCTTTTACGTCACCAATTCTGAGCTTATTCTCGTTGTCTCCATCAGGTTTCTCTCACGCTCTCGCCAAGTACTTCGGAGACACGACTTCGGTGCCAAATGGAAGATGTGAAAACTGCACGGTACAGCACTTCTCCTCTCTGAAGTCTGTACACCTGATCCTGACAATCTCTGCCCCCTTCATACAGCACTGCTTGATCAAGAAGCCTCTCTCCTTCAAAGCGAGCGGGGCGTCCGACTTCACCGACAAGCAATTCAACTTCGTCCTCGCAAATTGCGGTGTCCGTGACGACTCTCGACTCCTCGCCAAGGTTGCGTTCGGCATCCGTTCTCCACGAATAACCGCTCTCGGACTCCCACACGCGCCCTGCTTCGGGATTCTTTCCGATTGCGACTTCAACACTCTCGTCAACCGTTTCGAAGACGAATGCGCCAAGGTCAATCACAAGAACAAAGGACAACTTGGTTACAAGAAACCTACCGCCGCGGCTGCTGGAGAGAAACGAGGAGCCGCCAATCGAGGAGGAACTGCACCTCCGACGAAAAAATCCAAAAAATGAGAATTGAGTTGTTTCAATCGTTCTCTAGAATACCTTTTACCCGTTCTATTCCCTCCCTCTCGATGAATACCCTTGGACTGCAACGCTCCGTCTCTCTCTCTCTTTCTCTAACGCGAGTAGAGTTCCGGCAGAATACCGCGGACAGGGTCCGAGCGTCGTCGTCACTCGTTCCCCTTCGATTCTCGTTCCTTTCTTTCCTTTCTTCCATTTCCTTTCGATCGCAGATGACAGAAGCACACCCTCAGAACTATATCAACCCTCCCACGCGCGCTGAGTACGAGGAACTTGAGGAGATTCGAACCTGGGCGGAGGCGGATCCCCTCGAGCGAGGGCATCAACTTGAGTGGATGGGACTCCGACCACCGCTCGAGGAGGGGGTACTACCGCCGACAGACTATCCTCACGGACGTTCGACTTCACCATATCCTCTTCGACCCCTTCACGCGCGACTCGTAGATCCTCAACTCGGCCCCTCAAGCACCTCATGGACTCTCACCCTCACCGAAGCGCTTCAATCAGGAGCCCATCACTTCTCGCAGGTCTGGAGAGCTCAAGCTTCTCCTGCCGGTGATCCATCTTCAACCTTCCCCGTCGTCGTCAAACTCTACCAGCAATCTCTCTTCCCGCCTCGGAAGGGCTATGCTTCGAATCCAATTGCCGACTCTTGGAATTGGAGATCGGCGGAGTACCTTCAAGAACGGGAGTCGCTGGTGTACAGGTAAGTCCCACTGTGTTGAGAAAGAGAAACATCCTGAAGCTCACATTTCGATCTTTGCAGAACCGGATATCCCCCTCTGTTACGGCTTCTATCGATTCCTGTTGCCATCTGGCGAGGAGGTTGTCGGGGTCGTGCTCGAGGACCTCGTCGAGAGCGGTCGGGCGTTAAATCTGGAGGAGTATTTGGTGCGCGAGGCAAAGGGTTATCGAATGACTCCTTCACACTTTGCAGCTATCGTGAGCATACTCCAATACTCACAGCTGCAAGGGTTTCGCTGAAAGCTCTTCATCGAGACAGGCGTCGGAGGCTCTTCGTTTCCAGAATCGATTTCACGAGCTCGAACTTGTCGGGACGCCTTGCCTCGTGGGGAACTTCCTCTACCTGCGAGATACCTCCAGCCTGGATTCTCCTCGACTCGTGGGGGTGGGATTCGGCGAGGCTAGATCGAAAGAGATGCATTTGGTGGGATTTCGAGCAGCCCAAGCGGAATGGGGTTATCCAGACGACCATTGGTGTCAGCACGAGCAAAGCCGTTTGTACGGCGCATTAGAGAGGTCTCTGTGGGGAGAGCGAGATGGTCAATGCGAAATTCCGATGGATTGGGGACGCGAGGAGGATCAGAAACAAACTCTCACTTTTTTGAAGCGACCTTGGTGTTGATGAAGTTACCTTGTTATCAATCCGTGCTAATCCCTGTCCCTGATCTTTGATCGCAACGTTACGATTCTTCTCTCTGCTGTGCCTTCGTAACTCTTTGCTCAATCGCAAAAATTTCGATTTCTTTTTACGCTGCGAAAAACGAACAAAGGGAGAGAGAGGAATAGAAGGAATGGGTAATACGTGATTGTCTAAGCTCTAACCAGGGTGAGAATAACCTTGTCCTCTCCAATCTCTTGCTCTTCTTCGATGACGACCTCTCGTCCCTCGGCTTTCAATTCCTTCTTGTCCATCGGCGCTCGTTTCAGAACCTTCTTGATGACTTCCATTCCACCTTCGATAATCTGTTTGAGCTCATCAGAGCATCCAGAGTAGTAAACGTCGATATCGTCGGTCGCGAACAACCCTGCCTTCTTTCGAAGTCGTTGAACTCGGTTGATAACTTCTCGGGCGGCTCCTTCTTGTTCGAGTTCAGGTCGTCGGAGAACGTCGAGGAGAACGACAACGTCGTTGTTCGTGTTCGTCTCGTAATGAGGTCCTCCCTCAACCTTTGTGGGAAGTTCGACGTAACGAGTTGCGGTGAGATCTCCCTTTGCGAGTTCGATACCGTCAACCGTGATCTTGCCAGTTTCAAGGTAAGCCTTGACGTCTTCCGACGAGACATTCGGGAGTGTCTTCTTGACGCGAGCGAGATCCTTTCGGAGTTTACGACCGAGAACGGTGTAGTCGGCGTCGGCTCGGAATTTGATACCGCAACGAGCTTCGTCCGAGGTGAAGACGACGGTTCTGACGTTGAGTTCTTGTTCGACGTACGGAAGAAGAGACTTGACGTCGTCGAGGTACTTTTGCGAAGGGTGGAAGACGACCAATTCGGCGAGAGGGGTCTGCACGAATACGAATCAGGGTCAGTGAAGTGTTCGCTTGACCGACCAGCAAGCAGAAACGCACCTTGAGGGGGACAACCATACGTTCTCGAGTCGTTCGTCCGAGTTCGATGACAGCTTGAAGACGAGAAACTTGACGTTCGATAGTTGTGTCAAAGTACTCTTCGCGAGCTTGAGGGAAAGGAAGGAAGTGAAGAGATCGAACGTCGTCTCCGACACCGAGTCCGGAAATGTCGGCGGGGAAGAAGGGTCGAAGTCCTTGGTAGATATTTTCGGTGAGGAAAGGAGTGAAAGCGGAGAGAGTTCGGACGAGGGTGAAGAGAGTTTCGAAGAGAGTGTTGAGAGCGTGAGTAGTATCTTCGAGACCGTTCTCTCCCTTGAGTCGTCGTCGGTTGAATCGGATGTACCAGTTCGTGAGTTCGTCGATAAGGTTCAACATTTGAGCGACGACGGTGTACAGTCGGTAAGCTGTCAACAAGAAAGCGAGGTGTCAGCGATGAATTCGAGTCGGGAAAGACCTGAAGATAACACACCTTCCATCTCGGTTTTGACGAGTTGAATAAGGGTTTGACACCTCGCGAGAATCCATCGGTCCATAACGTTCTTGCTTCCGAGACTCTTGGGATCGTACTTGAAGTCCACACCTTGATCCTTCTTGAGAAGAGCGGCTTGACCGAGGAAGAATCGGTACGAATTGAGCAGAGGGAGAAGAACATGAGAAACGACATCTTTAACACCTTCCTCCTTGAATCGGAGTGAGTCGCCTCGAACGACGGGAGAGTTGATCAAGAAGAGACGGAGGGCATCGGCACCGTATCGGTCGACGATCAAGTTGGGGTCGGGGTAGTTCTTGAGCGATTTCGACATTTTCTTTCCATCGGCAGCGAGAACGTGACCGCATACGATAAGGTTCTTCCAAGGAGCGGTACCGAAAAGGTGAGACGAGAGCACGAGGAGAGTGTAGAACCATCCACGAGTTTGATCCATGGCTTCGGAAATGAAATCGGCAGGGAAGGATTTTTCGAACTTCTCCTTGTTCTCGAAGGGGTAGTGAACTTGAGCGTAGGGCATGCTATAGACGAAGAATGATCAGTATGTCGAGTGAGAATGAGCGAGTCGAACGAAACTTGAAGCTTACCTTCCAGACTCGAACCAACAATCGAAGACCTCCTCGACTCGCTTGAGGTTTCCTTTGCCTTGCTTACTCGGGATCGTGATGTGGTCGATCTTGTCTCGGTGAAGATCGGTGATACCCTTGACACCTGAGAGCTCTTCGAGTTGTTCGATCGAAGAGATACAGACGATCTAAAAAGAGTGAAGTCTGGTCAGCAGTCGACTTCGCTGCGGGTAAAGTCCCGATACTCACCTCCTCGTAGTCTTCACTAGCCCAAAGCGGTAGAGGAGTACCCCAGTATCGGTTCCTCGAAACGTTCCAGTCACGAGCGTTCTCCAACCAGTTTTGGAATCGGTTCTCTCCGACCGAAGCGGGAACCCATCGAGTTTCCGAGTTGTTCTTGACGAGTTCGGATTGATGACCTTGAACTCGGACGAACCAGACGGGGATAGCTCGGTAGATGAGAGGAGTTCCGGACCTCCAACAGAAGGGGTACGAGTGAGTAAGAGTCGTAGCGACGATGACCTTTCCGGCGTTCTTGAGGTATTTGACAATGTTCTTGTCGGCTTCCTAACAAGTCACGAACAGCAAGAGTTAGCTAATTGCGAAGAGCACTCGAATCAAGGCAGCTCAGGTCGCACCTTGACGTATTGACCAACGAAATCGGGAACTTCGTCCGTGTAGATACCCTTTTCATCGATCGGACAAGGGGGCATCTCCTCCTTTCCGACGATACCCTCACGAACAGCGATACGGTGATCGTCGTCACCGAATGCGGGTGCTTGATGAACGATACCGGTACCCGAAGTGTCGGTAACATAGGTGTCAGAAACGACTCGGAATCCTCGCTCGGTGAACTGCTCGTGCGAAATAGATCAGCTTCTTCTCCTCGAACCAGAGCACACAAGAACAGACTGACCTTCTCCTTGAAGTAATCGAAAAGAGGTTCGTATTTGAGTCCAACAAGGTCTTTTCCCTTATAAGTCTCCAAAACTTCGTACTTCTTCTCCTTCTTTGCCTTTGCGGCGTCTTTGTAAAGCGTCGAGAGAAGTTTGTCGCAGAGAATGAAGTTGGTGTCTCGTTCGTTGTCGTGGATCTTGATGTAGGTGAAGTCGGGGTGAACGCAAAGGGCGAGATTGGTGGGGAGGGTCCAAGGGGTAGTGGTCCAGGCGAGAAGGGAAGTAGAAGGATCAGAGACGAGCTTGAAGGCGACGGTGACTATCGAGAGAGAGGTCAAATGTTAGCGATGAAAACCTGGAAAAGGGGAAATCAGTGAAACTCACCAGCAGGATCTTGAACATCCTTGTAAGCCTGACCAGCCTCAAAGTTCGACAGAGGGGTTGTACATCCGGTGGTGTAAGGCATGACCTTCAATCCACGATAAACGAGATCCTTCTTCCATAATTGACCGAAAACCCACCAAACCGATTCCATGAAACTCGTATTGAGCGTCTTGTAATCGTTGTCGAAGTCGATCCATCGTCCCAAACGTTCTACGGTCCTCCTCCATTCGGAAGAGTATCGCATGACGATCGCTCGACATTCGGCGTTGTACTTGTCGATTCCCATTTCCATCACGTCGGCTTTCGAAGTGATTCCGAGCTTTTTGTCAATCTCGTGTTCGACGGGGAGTCCGTGGGTATCCCACCCGAACCTTCGTTCGACGTAGAATCCGTTCGAGTGAGCGAAACGAGTAACGATATCCTGAAAGAAGACGAGTTCATCAGCTCAATTCGAGCTCCTCTACATCTGCGAGTCGAGAAGTGGTACTCACCTTCACGGTACCCATGAGGATGTGACCATGATGGGGGAGACCAGTCGCGAAAGGGGGTCCATCGTAGAAAGAGTATTGAGGTCGACCTTCCGACTGTCTGATCGACTCTTGGAATGCATCAATGTCCTTCCAGTAGTTGAGAACCTTCTCCTCCTCCTTGGGGAAAGAGAAAGAGTTGCTGAGGTCGTGATCAGGGAAGAGTGCGTTCGGGTTCAAAGCCGGCATCTTGAGGGGAGAGATGGGAGAGGGAGAGGTGCGGCGGTAGCTGAGGTGGACCTGGAGCTTTTTGCGTCGCTGTCAGGGTCGATGCGGGGTAGTTGGGTTGAGAGTTGGGAGATGAAGCGATCAAAAGAAAAAGTTGATCTATCCTCCTTCACGGTTGACGATGAGACTGACTGCCGGCTTGAAGTTCGAGCTGCTCTGCCTGTGTATAGGTTGAGCGATCGAAAACCGAAGTCGTGTGCTGACAAGGAACAAACTTCGACTTGTGGAATTTCAAGTTGTTGACTCTCGCGGGCTCACGATGTGGTTACAAACTGCTTTCGTGCTCCGCCAGTACTTCGATACCTGACTCGACTGCTTCGCTGACTCATCTCGGAATCGGTTCCGCTCTGCTTCCTCTCAAACGAAATCGCTTCCTTTCCTCTTCCCGCTCCCTCTTTCGCCCCCACACACCGTCTTCAGACCCAGCATCAACAGAGAATGCCTACGTTCGTAACAGCCAACACCGGAGGAACTCCAGCAACCCGAATCACCTCTCTCCTCGCCTCTTCCCTTTCGACGATCGAATCAACTTCTCCTGCCTACGCCGCCCTCGAAGAAGCACACAAGATTTCGGCAGGTCAGGAGAAGTATCTTGAAGAGATGACGGGTGACCTGATTGTACCGAAGAGTCATCAAGTTGCGAAAGAAGAGGTGGAGAAAGTCTGGATCGAGTTGTTGCGAAAGACGGAAACGACAGATTGGAAAGAGTTGAAAGCGCAAGGGAAGACTCAATGGGAGCTCAGCGTCGGTATGGTAAGCTCTTACTCCGGTTCATCGCTCGCACTGTTGCGATGGCGTAACTCGAAACTGACGCTTTCTCGACGAGACGACAGTGCTCAGGCGCTTACGAAGCTGTCGTTCTACAACAGCTTGCCCTTTTACTACGACCTAAATCTGTTCTCGAGATCGGAGTCTTCACCGGAACTGCCACGGTTCGCCTATTCCTCTCCTCTGCAACTTTCTCGAATTTTGGTCACTAATCACCATGGTCTTTTTGCGATCGTGCAGCTCGCTCTCGCCCTTCTACCCTCAGTAAAGCACATCACAGCTCTCGATATCGAGGAATACCTGCCTTCCTTCGTTCAACCTTTCTGGACTCGAGCGGGAGTTCCGAGCAAAATCGATTTCCGAATCTCACCGGCGCTGGAATCGCTCGATAAGTTGATAGCAGAGGGACACGAAGGGTTCGACTTGGTCTTCATCGACGCAGATAAGCCAGGCTATAGAGCGTACGTCGAGCGGATTCTCGAGGGCGGTCTGCTGCGAGAAGGGGGAGTGGTTCTCGCTGTAAGCTCTTTTTCTGTCTCTCTCTGAAGGTGTCTCTTCTGTGAATCCATGTGACTGACGTCAGCAATTGATTCGCTCAGGACAACACGCTATACAAGGTCCGTCGAGCCGATTTGGTCAAATTGGACGTTCCGCTGATCTTTTACCGCGTTTTTAGGGCTACCCTTGGTCTCCGCCATCTGATTCGACAACTTATTCGACCGCGACTGGAACGAACAATCAATCGAAAAGAGAAGCAGCGGCAGGAATCGACTCGTAAGTCACTCTTTCCCTTGTCGACGTCGGTTCTTCAGCCTTCCCTCTACGATTCGCCTCATTCGGACGTCTGGGCAATGAGCCATTACATACCAGATGGCGAAACCGTGATTAGGCGTCTCGGCACTCATGGCTGACTACCTTTACTCACCAGCTTCAATCGATTCGTGCGAAATCATGAGGACCTCGAAGTGGTTGTTTTACCCATCCGAGACGGGATCTCTATCATCCGCCGCAAAATTTGAACGATACATTGCAACGTGACTCATCCTGAGAACCTCTGCGGCCGTACTATCCGCGGCGAGCGAGTAATTGATTCGAGCTTGTCGAGTGAAAATTGCTCGTTTCGTCGAGTATTTCTCGCATCGCGTTACGGAGAGTACAAGTCACGCAATACAAGGGAGCATACCAAGAAATGTATCCCAAGAGTCGAAAACCGAAGTGAAAATGAGACCTCGATGAGGTGATTTGGATCGCTCACCAACTTTCCTCAAACTTTCCGAGCCTCCTCTTTCTCGCTCTCTCCACCTCCGATCCTCTTCCCTACCACATTCATTCAGTATGGTGAGCTACACCGAGACTTCGAGCCGCGTAGGGGTCCTCCAGAGCTTTCCTCCAGTTGACTGATCTTTTCCCGCTCTCCTCTCCAGGCCAACTCTCCCCACGGCGGTGTCCTCAAAGATCTTCACGTTCGCGATGCTCCCATCCGCCAACAGCTCATTCAAGAATCTGAACAACTCGCCGACATTCGTTTAACCGAGAGACAACTTTGTGATTTGGAACTCATCTTGAACGGAGGTTTCTCTCCTCTCGAGGGCTTTATGGGCAAGGAGGACTACGAGAGGTGAATCCATATCCTTCTCGTGTTGTTTGAAGACGTGAGCTGACTCTGAAACGAAACGATTTCTAGCGTCGTTTCGACCCTTCGTCTCGTTGATGGATCCCTTTTCCCCATGCCCATCACTCTCGATGTCTCCCAAGAGCAAATTGACAACCTCAAACTCGCCAACGGTACCCGTGTTACCCTTCGTGATGCTCGTGATGAAGCTCCTCTCGCCATTTTGACCGGTTCGTCTTCCGTTTTGCCTCGTTAACTGATCGAGACCTGACGAAAACGATTTATCCTATGTAGTCTCCTCCGTCTACAAGCCCAACAAGGTCGAAGAGTCCGAGAAGGTCTTCGGTGCCAACGATTTGGCTCACCCTGCCGTTCATTACCTCAACAACTCTGTCAAGGAATTCTACGTTGGAGGATCTGTTCAAGCTATCAACCAACCTGAGCACTACGACTACGTCGAGCTCCGATGTGAGTCTTATTAGCCATCGTTGATGAAGAACTGTCCAACTGACTCTGTTCGATTGAAACCTCAGACACTCCCGCTGAACTCCGAGCCTACTTCAACAAGCTCTCGTGGTCCCGTGTCGTCGCTTTCCAAACCCGTAACCCCATGCACCGAGCTCACCGAGAGCTGACCGTCCGTGCCGCTCGTCAACAACACGCCAACGTTCTCGTTCACCCCGTCGTCGGACTCACGAAACCCGGAGATGTCGACCACTTCACCCGTGTCCGCGTCTACGAGGCGATCATCCGTACCTACCCCAAGGGAATGGCCGCCCTCGCTCTCTTGCCTCTCGCGATGAGGATGGCTGGACCTCGTGAGGCCGTTTGGCACGCGATCATCCGAAAGAACTTTGGTGCGACTCACTTCATTGTCGGCCGTGATCATGCTGGACCCGGAAAGAACTCGCAAGGAAAGGACTTCTACGGACCTTACGATGCACAAGAACTCGTCACTCAATTCAAGGACGAACTCGCTATTGAGATGGTACGAACTTTTCTTCTCTCTTTCTGAGAATGGCGGGGCTAATGTCGATTTCCTCGAATAGGTTCCCTTCCAAATGATGTCCTACATCCCTGATCAAGATATCTACATGCCCGTTGACGAAATCCCCAAGGGAACCGTCACCGCCGACATTTCCGGAACTGAACTTCGTCGACGACTCAAGACCGGTGCTGTAAGTTCGCTCTTAAACGATCTGTCATTGGCTCGCTCTGACTCGAATCGAATCTGCAGCCTATTCCCGATTGGTTCTCATACGAAGCCGTCGTCAAGGTTCTCCGAGAATCGTACCCTGCGAAGCAAAAGCAAGGTTTCACTGTCCTCCTCACTGGATACGTCAACTCTGGTGCCAACGCTATCGCCAAGGCCCTCGAATCTCAATTCCAACAACAAGCTGGTCGATCTTGCTCCCTTCTTCTCGGTGATATCATCCGATCTGAACTTTCTGCTGGTGAGCATCCACTTTTCGTTTCTTGTCTGTGAGATTGTGTGCTAACATATCATGCTACTCCCAGAACTCGGTTTCGCTCCTGAGGAACGACACAAGAACTTGCAACGTCTCGCTTTCGTAGCTGGTAAGTTTCGCATCTCCCTCAACTTTGTTACTCCCAACACTGAAGACTTGCCCTTTCTCGCTTAGCCGAGCTCTCGCGTGCCGGAGCTGTCGTCATTGCCACTCCTATCGCTCCTTATGAAGCTTCCCGCAAACTCGCCAAGGCTCACATTATCCAAAACGGAGGAGCTGGAGGAGGAAACTTCTTCCTCGTTCACGTTGCCACTCCTCTCGACCACTGCGAGAAGACCGACCGAAGGGGAGTTTACGCCAAGGCTCGACGAGGGGAGATCAAGGGATTCACCGGAATCGACGACAAGTACGAAGTTCCCACGGATGCTGACCTCACCGTCGACCTCTCCAAGGAATCGGTTAGTCCTCACACTCTCCTAAAGTTGCGAACGTTCTCGAGCTGACGAACTTTCTCGTTGCTAGATCTTGAGCGCTTCTCACCGAATCATCCTCACGCTCGAATCTGCCGGTCTCTTGTAAAACTGCTTACTGTTCCTCGCATAGAACCCCATTTCCTCTTCCTCCGCCTATATATTTGTAGATTCCTCCCTCACGGTACACTCATTCAGTCATCGCTTTCTCTCGCACATCCCGTAGCGCTCGCGGGTTTTCTCTTCTTCTTTCACAAAAGCCTCAGCATTGGCAATATTAGCAGCAGTTCTCTCGTCTTCTTAGATCGGGTTGATAGAACTGCGAGTGTCTCCGGAGACGAGGTTCTCGTCGCGAGCAGGCAGTCCAATCTCAAGGTTGCGACGGTTCGTATTCCTCGACATCTAGATAGGTTGTCCACCGCGAGCATGCGACGTTTCTGACTCTCCCTATCCGCCTCGTAACTGTACTCGTCCCGTCTTTATCCTCGAAAGCGGGATGCTTTATAAATGCTGGAATTGTTTCCTGCGACGACTCGAGTCCGAGTTGACTGCAATGGTCTACGAGGCACGCTAGGTCAGCTCTGAAGATAGTCGAGATGCGAGAGGAAGGCAGCTTACTCAATCCAGCGACCCAGATCTCTCCACCTCGAGTTCTCAAAATCGTGCTCTCGCCAAACGCGCAAACTTGGACGATCTCGTTCGCTTCGTTCTCTTCTCCTCCGCCGTCTTGTTTTTCTTCGATCGTATCGTTCAGCGCAGGTTCCGAACCCCCTCCAGTTCCTCCACATTGACCTCTCTGATCCGAACCGAAGAAATACACTTGACCGCCTTCCGTCAACACAACCGAATGGAACGCACCAGCTGAGATCTGAGATATTCTCAGTCCGTCGAAAGCGTCAACGTGTTGGGGAGATGGATGATCCGAGGAAGAAGAGACATGGGTTGAATTGACTCCGAGTTGACCGTATCGATTGTCGCCGAGAGAGAATAGACGGCACGAGGGAGATGCGAGGATGAGGAAGTGGGAGGCACCGGCAGAGATCGAAGAAATGTGCTCTGGTGATGAGGAGGTGGAAGGGTAGAAGGGAAGCGAGAGCTTGTGAGGTTGATTCTCTTTCGTGCTGCTCGTCTCGAACAGAGCGGAAACATCTGAGTATAGCAGTAGCTCAGTAGCGTTGTCGCCTGCTCAACGGTAAGCGGGAATCAGCGATCTCGCTCAGTCGGGTCACGACTATGTGACAGAATTGGACGAACCGGGAACTACGAGGATTTCACCTCGACTATTCATCGCCGCTAGTCGATACCGCCTCTCCGTTGTTGCCCCGTCGTCTAGCTGTCGTATTGTTCCGTCGTTGAGCAGGACAGCCACGAATTCATCTTGGCCGAGCCAACACTGAACGGAAGATTTGTCGAAAGAATCGTTCTCGAGAGATAGTCCCCGAACTGTCGTCACGCCAAGAGCGTCGCCTACGAAACACCAAGTCAGCTATCGCCGGATCGAAACAGAGAGAGACCAGGTTCAACGCACTCACGACGCTTTGAGACCAAGAAGCCGCGACGATTTTCGAACTGTTCTCGATGACTCGGGGTTCCAGAAGGTGCAGGGGAGCTCGAGGATCTACTTGATGATGTTCGTTCGAACCGAAACAGTAAACAGGCATAGAAGTGAAAGGTCAAGCAGCGAAATCGACTTTCGGGAGACTTCCCTGTCCACCATATCACTCATCGCCACTTGTTCCGCCTTTTCGACATAGCAGCAACTTGGTACGACCCAAGCTATATTTAGAGAGGCAAGATGAGTGACCGTAAACGTCCGAACGTGTTTGGAGATCAAGATGCGATCAACGGTTCACCAAACGCAAAGAAACTCAAAGGGTAAGTCTATTTCCGCTTCTCGTAACCCCTGAGCTGGCTGGGAGTAGCTGGCCTCGCAGAGACACCGTCTCTCGAATGGTAGGCAACTGATCGCTGACTTGTCGCTTCTCCCCTCTCTCCTGCACTGCTTCTCTAGGAATGCTGTAAGTCCTTTCGATGTATAACAGAGCCTTCTGATGAGCTGACATGTCTGCGTTTCATCTAGCCTGCCGCCCCTTCGTTCAAACCGACTCCGATCGCCCCAACTCCTCTTCCTCAATCCAATGTTGCCGGAGCCGTCGATATCGCCGCGAAGCAAGCAGAGATTCGAGCGAAACTAGCCGCGATGAAAGCCAAACTACCGGGATTAGCAGGACCTCCCGGGTCCGCCCCTCCTCCTTCTTCTCTCCCTTCCGCTCCCGTTCCCTCTTCTTCCGGTCCTCCTCGATCCAACCTACCAGCAGTACCTGGTCTGCCGAAACCGAACGTCGATCCCGAACTCGCGAGGAAGATTGCTGAAGCAAAGAGAAAAGTGGAGGAAATGGCAGCGAGAAATCAGGCAGCGAAAACTAAAGTTAACCCTTACCTCGTGAGTCTATCCCCGTTGTCGGTTCTACATCTGTACGAAACTGATCTGTGTCATCCTTTCATGCAGTCGGCAAGCTTCCAAGGACGAGAGAAGGAACCGTCGATTGATCCGAGTATCGCAGCTCGAGGAGGATTGTCCATGGCCGCCCACCCTCTCTTGATGGACCTCAAGACGCCTGCTGCTGAACAATCGAAGAAGGATCGCTACAAGCCTATGGCACCGAAATTCTCGACCGTCAAGGTCAGTTCGCAGACAGACTACTTTCTCTCGAGTAATGCTGACTTCTCGACCTTGTAGGCAAATGCTCGCTTACCGGCTCGTTCCTCGACTCCCTCTGCACCTTCGACATCTGGTGACGCCGGCCCCGACTCGTTGAAAGAAACTCCCTTCTTCGATACTCGACTTTCGCACACGGGAGCTGGAGTCTCAGGGAAGATTCACATGGGTCGAGGACACGCTCGAAACGGCTTCACGTTCAAACAACCTGGAACGTACGTCAAACAAGGAGAAGCACTTCGAGCGGAAGCGAGGATGGAAGACCTCAAACGAAGGATTACGGAAAGCTCGATGAAAGCGGGATTGCAGAGTGATCTGGAAGAGACGGCGAAGAAAGTGAGGAGACCTCCACCGCCTGAAGTCGAATGGTGGGACGAAGCATACCTACCGGAGAAGACCTACGACTCGGTAACTTCCGAAGCACTCGATAACAACCCTCTCATCTCTCACCTCGTTCAACACCCGATCTCGATCCCGGCTCCGAACGAGAAGAATCAAGTAGCGTTGAAACCGTTGTTCTTGACGAAGAAGGAGATGAAGAAGATGAGGAGGATGAGACGACAGGCTGAGTTGAAGGACAAACAAGATAGGCAAAAGATGGGACTATTGCCTCCGGATCCTCCAAAGGGTGAGTCTCCTTCCGATCGTGCGAGACAAATGTACGCTTGCTGACCAGTCTCTCTGTCGCCACAGTCAAAATCTCGAACATGATGAGAGTTCTCACCCAAGATGCGATCGCGGATCCTACGAAAGTCGAAGCACAAGTTCGACGAGAGATGGCTTTGCGAGAACGGAAGCATCTCAAGGACAACGAGACTCGCAAACTCACGCCGGAGGAGAAACGAGCGAAAACGGAGGAGAAATACGTCAAAGACGAATCGAAAGGAATTCAGGCGATCGCCTTCAAGATTCGATACCTCTCGGATCCGTCTCACAAGTTCAAGGTCAAGAAGAACGCGATCGACGATCATTTGACGGGAGTCATTTGTCACAACCCGAAATTCTGTCTCGTCGTCGTCGAAGGCGGAGCGAAAAGTATCAAACATTACCGACAACTCATGCTGAACCGTATTCGGTGGACGGAAGAATCGGCACCTCGAGCGAACGACCCAGCGAAAGGAGGATCCGTCGAACCCGAAGCTTCTTCAGATATTCCTCGTCCCGCTGGTCCGTTCAACGACGACGAAGAAGCGCCTCCATCTCTCGCCGATAACTATTGCAAACTCGTATGGGAGGGAATCCATAGGGAGAGGATGTTTCCAGACATCAGGAACGCGAATTGTCCGGCGGAAAGTCATGCTAGGGAAGCGCTGGGAAAATTAGCAATGTTGTGGGATGTAGCAAAAGTAGAGGAGAAGGACGAGTTTGATTATTAGATTCAATGAGATCCAATGCAATAGTCTCATTCAGTCCAGGTTTCAGACTTTGGCTCGAGAGGAGAAAACGGACTTTCCACTCTCTGAAAGCGCGCGAACTTGTTTCGTTACTACTTACGACCATCGATATCGCTCTACTCGCCGAGCGTAGACTCACATGCTTCACAACGCCACATAGGCTACGATCTGCGCAAGGAGCAACTTTGAAGGTTCACCAGCCCGACGTCGACGGACTGAAAATACTTCATCAGTTTCGGCCTTGTCCTCTCCCCAACTCATCGCCAGAAGGTCGCGAGAGGGTTCACAAGGATCTTGCAAGGCTCGGGATGCCCTGGCTGTGGTGATCAAAGACAGGACGCGGGTATAGATCCCCTCCGAGTTCGGCGGATTTGAATCTGGCGAATCAACCAACTTGACGGAAGAACAGCGCTGGCACCTCGTACGTTCGCTCTTCTGAGGCTCAAGAACATCAAAAAGAAGACAGTGACGCTCCCTCGCTTCTCTACAGATGTCCGACCGTTTCTCCCTCGGTTCCCATTTTCGTTCGTTCAACCTTGTCCCCACTCCGCTCAGGCATTGTCACGCTCGCTTCGGTTGACTGCGCCCTTGGCTTCGGCTCTGGAAGTCCGAAAGCGGTGCAGAGGATCGTCGGTAGACTCGCTTGTTCGTCCGCTTCTTCTTCTCTTTGTCGTTACCCATTCGCCTTCTTGACACGATGTCTCGTCGAGAGCATTCCCATTCTCCTCCTCGACCTCCTTCTACTCCGTTTCAACCCGGCCGTCGCAGGCCCGAGGACGTTCTGACTGCAGGCCTATCAAGACTACAACTCCACCCTTCGACTCCTCATCAGCCTACGAGTCTGGCGACTCCTGGCGCTCCGAAACACGATAGTCAACGTCGACTGATTCGACTTGCTGCCAATGCCAACACTCCGAAGCGACCCGCTCACGAGGTCCTTCTCGAACATCTTCTTGCTTGTCGCCCTCTCACTGTACACTACGCCAAAGTGAACGACCGAGCGAAGGCTGAAAAGTACGACCAGCTTCCTTACAAAGTTGTGGAGTGGGAAAGGGAGAAATTGGAAGAACACCAGTACCTCGATCAATTCTTCAAAGCCGCCATTCTCCACCACGATCAACTCGTGGCCGAAGGCAAGATCGAACCCTGGAAGAAGAATGAACATTCCAGCCAAATAGGCAACGAACTTCTCGTTGAAGCCGACGTCGTAGCTTGGTGAGCATTCTCTCACCGCTTTGACCCGAAAGCCGTCTGACAATGCTTTTCTCCGTCGTAGCGTTCGTGCGAATGCGCTCAACCCCCTGGCGTAAGTCATTTGTCTATTTCAACTCAGCGCAATCGCTGATGTCGTCTTCAACGGGGGTCAGTGATCTTTTTACGAGCTTTATCGACGAGAAGTTTCGAGCGTACCTTCACGTCGTCATTCGTGATCAAGAGAACGTCAGGCCCAAAACCAGTCCTCACAACACTTCGTCCTCTCCTCCTCGACTCGACCATTACATTTTCCTCGCCAGTAAATTCACCATTGCTCGATTCGCTGAAATGACTTGACGAGGACTGACTGCGCTGCGTATCACAGATCTCGATCCCCGTCTCAAGAAAGAACGCAACCACGACTTAGACTACGACCTGAAAGTTCCTCTCGTTGTCGTCGAAGAGAAAGGTAAAGCTTACATCGAGACGCGACCGAGCTGAAACTGAATTTCCGCTTCTTTCCCTAGCTCCGGGGATCATGCGCGAGGAAGACTGGCGTCCCAGACCCTCTCATCCTCACAACGACGACAAGAACTGGATGACTCGATTACTGCCGCAGCTCTTCATGTGAGGAGTCTCTTTTTCATCCTCTTGGCCTCGACGCTGAACCGCGCTCGTGTATAGGTATTCGGACTGGATGTCTTGCAAACGCTTCTTCCTCACCGATTACACTACGACCTATGGCGTTCGAATCGAGGAAGAAACCCTCCACAACGCCGTTCAAGAGATGCACAAGTTCGGAAAGGCGCAAACGCACCACGTCGAGATTGAGACTCGCTCAGCAACAGCTGAAGCTGATCATGATTCGTACAACAAGGATCCCTAGTAAGCCTATCGTGAAGACTCTTGCTGCTAAGAGACCACCGACTGACTCCCGATTGCATGTTCCACAGCGATTTCGGCTTTCGACCTGCTCTCGCTTACGAAGTCTACCTCGCTCTGTTTGAGCTTGGAGTAGCCGACCCCAAACTCGTAGACAAACATATGCACGCCGATCACACTTATCAGCTCGATGTAAGCGAGCTTTTCTTCCATTGCTTCTCACTTCGAAACTAACTCGCCCGCGATTACCCGTTCTCAGGAAGGTATCAGAGGATTTCTCAAGACTTATGTTCACCGTAACCGTCGCCTCTCGGTCAGTTCTAGTACTCGTCGAATAAGAAGCCATGACTGACGTCTTTGTGTCGCCGTTCGTAGCAATCTCCGACCCGCGGCAAGGAGTACAGCGAGTTCCACACTCATCCTCCTTCTATCTCTTCCGAGTCCGATTGATGGCAATGTCTACCGCTCGAACCTTTGTCTCCTTCTGGTCAATACTGCTTCCTTACTAGATTTTGCCTTTCTCTCGCAATGGACACGTCTCGGTGCTCTTGAAACCTCTACCAACTCAAGGTGTTTCTCTGCGAGAGCGAATCAACGTTTCAGTCCGTTGTCTACCACGTAGCCCAGGTCTCCCTTGGAAGGACCTTTTCCATCGCTTCCCAATGCTGTTTCGTTCCTTCGAGCTGAAACTCGTCCAACTTCTTCGCGTTCCTTTCCGTCAAGATCCATTCTTGTCGATGTTTCCTCGCAAATTCTGAATCCCCTCCCTCTTCGTCCTCCTTGACAAGTTTGAATCGATCGAGCGGGATCTCCTGCGATCGAAAATCTTGAAATACTTTTCTTCGAATCTGAGGAGACGGATAAGGGAGGAAGTCGGAAGGAATTGGGTCTCGGAAGCGAATTGGGTTGAACCAAGAGGGAGAACAGAAGATGACTAGGTTCTTGAGGATCGTCTCGTCTCCGATCGAGCTATTCGAAGTTGATGAAGGGTTATCTTCGAACGCTCGGCAGTGAGGAAATGAATCGACGAGGGTAGTAAGGACGAGTTTAGATGAGGGTGAAGAAAGCGATCCGGCGAAATTGATGGCGAGAACCGCAGAGTGGTGGAGGCGCTCACGAGTCATCGACCAGAATTCTTGCGTGAAAAGGGAAGAAGGGACTTGTCCACCAGTGAACTGCGAGCAACAATAGAGTCAGCACGTTCGATATTGATCTAGAGAAGCGAAGTCTTCACTCACGACGTCGTGCACAATGTAGTCAAAGAGCTGAGAGAGGAGGTGACTCTGGTTAATTTTTCTCGAACTGCAATCGAGTAGAGCGGACAAGCTGCTCACCTTGTCTTGTCCATCCTTCCTAGCGAGCCAGCTTTTCGCATCTTCTAGTACAACTTCGACGTTTTCCGCAGGTACCGCAAAGTAATCTCGAGCGAATTCGTATACGACGGGATCGATTTCGCAGATCGACAGGTTCACTTGGTGCTGAACAAGAGCTCTCGCGATGAGACCAGCTCCAAGGCCACTTCTCGATGCAAGAGTTGGTGTCAGCTCGCTTGGCAGGGCGGGGGAGACAGAGAGGACTAGACTTACATGACTAGACCTTGCTCCACTTCTTGATGAGGTAGATCTTCAGGTGTTTTCACGAGTCGAATCAGTTCTTGTAAGATGAACGTGCTCTGATCCGGTTCAAGCGTGTCAAGGGGTGTCGACTCGACCAGCGATGAGCAAGTGAGAAGGGCTCACGTAGATAGATTCAGCTCTTTTGACAACTTCCTCCTCCGTGACCTCCGATCGCATCCTCTTCAGTTCGTTCTCACTAACTCCGGTCCAAAGTCCGCCGAGGAGGGAATGATCCGCTCTTAGGTACCTGAATCGATACCCTTCTGCTCCATTTGGTCCCGAGATCTCCTGCTCTCCCACCACAATCGTTCCAGTCAAACTCTTCTCCGAAGCGATGATCCGTGAGGTAGAAGTCGGAGAAGGAAGAGTTCGAGGTGAGGTTGGGCAGTGAGAGGAAGATGAGGCGACGCTATGAGCAAGCGCGAGTGCGAGAGAGAAGAGAACGATTCGACTGAGGAGAGTGCGAGACGTGGGTTGAGGTCGATGGTGAGATCGAGGTATCTTGTGTAGAGAAAGATGCGTAGCGAAAAGGGCAATGAAGACGAGAAACAGTCCGTGAATTTGAAGCTGTTGGAACATGACGTGAACGAATCAGCATTGTTTCCGCGATTGGGTGCGATGCGGGACTGACGATGTAGCAAGTAGGTATCGTCGAAGTAAAGGCGGGATAGAGGTTGAAATGCTTGAATAGCGAGCTGACTGCCCAACTCAGAGGTATCCACCAATTCGGGAGGAATTTGGCTCGCTATGACAGAGATATTAATCGGAGTCAGTGCGCGCCAACCGAAGCGCCGAAGTGTCGAAGTACCTCTTTGCAGTCGAACTGATCCCACATCCAGTTCACCAATGACAGAATGGGTATCGCTTCGAGGAGAAATCTTCCGGCTAACACTCCCCTCTCTAATCCCAATCCCAGCAACTTGACTCCGTACCATCTTATCAACCCTTCATTCAAGATCTTATATACGCCCATCAGGAACCAGCAAGTCCTCCAGCTCGAGCGGGTCTTGATGAAAGCCTTTTGAGCGAAGAAAATGGCGGCCAGAGTCGAGAAGAAGGGGAGGACACTCGTTCGGAAAGCATGAGTCGGAGCGGAGGAGAAGAGAGGATAGAGTAGTTCCGTTGCTGAATGGTCGAAGAGCAAGGGAGAGAGAGAGATGGTATAGGCCAGCAGTTTGAGCGAGAGAGAAGGTTTCGGGGGGCTCGAAGGGTGACGAGGTGCAGGTGGACTGCTCTGCTTCGTAGATCTACTGCTGTATTTCGCACTGTGAGCCATCTCTGGACACGAGAGGGACCCGTCGAGGAGAGAGTTCTGTTTGGAGATGAAGTCGAAGTTCAACGTTGAATGATACGCCCGCGCGTCGGACGCTGACTTGTGAGGGCGTTGGCCGTTTTGGTACTGCTCCTGATGGCTATGACGGTCTGTCAAAGGTGGTTTTCTGAGTTGAATGTGGTGAGAGAGTGCGAGAAAGGTGCAGAAGTTCGCTCGCGCCCTTACTCTCCCTTCCCGACTCTACCGTTCACGATATAACCGAGCATCTCAGCAGCCACAGCATGCTCTGCAACTCCTCCAGGCTGGACGTAACATCGGCGCTTCTTGGCGAGTCGTTAGGGTCAACCCACTCGTCGTTCTGAAGGCTCTTGCTCGTCCGTTCTCAGAAGAGGTTCGGTCCCCGCGTCAAGGACGACGACACAGGCCCACCGCACAGACTGAACAGGCTGTTCGTGCTGCCGCTCGGCCATTCGAATTCTCTTGTTCTTTCTCCTCCCTTTTCCGCTCTTCCTCCTTCCCTCCCGGATCGCCGTTCGCTCAAATGGGGATACTTCAAGTCAGGGGGCTGTTCTCACGCCGCGGGGCTGGAATGGATTCGAGCGGCTCGGAGTCGGAACACGAAGTGAGTGCTCGTCCTCAATGTCTTCTCTGACGCACTCTTTTTGATCTCGTTCTGGTTGTAAGGGTTCGGAGTCCGAAAGCGATACCTTCAAGCGGGATCACAATATCAAGACGCTTCAGGAGGCTCCTCAAGGAATACCTCCACCCGTTCCACCTAAACCCGAATTCGTCCCTCTCGCTCGAACGCCTCACTCGAGTCAAGTTCCTTGTGCTTCGCAGACAGGATCCAGGCGCGAAGGAGGTTCTACGAGGCAGCCACTCGCTGCGGTGTCTGACGACCAACGACATGTGCGAGGGAGAATGCGTCAGAGAGAAGCGATGGTGCTCGAGGTGAGCGAGAGGTCTTCCTCAGCCTCAGACAAAAACTGTGATTGATCGAGTGGTATCTCCTGCTAGGCTCCGAACGACAACGACAAGAAGCCAAGATATCGTCATCCACTCAAGCAGGTGCTAGAGTATCGTGCACCCGGGAACGAGTCCAACGCAGCAACCTTCGAACCTCAGGGAAAACAAATTGCGCCTCCGACGCTCAAGCCGGAGTTCCTCGCGGAAGCACTCAAAGCCAGAGCAGCTAGTAAGAAACGAAAAGAAGAGGAGGAACGGATTGCACAAGAGGAAGAACGGGCCAGGCGCGAGGCAGAAAGGATTCAGAGGGCGGTTCGTTTAGCCTTGTCTCGTTCTTCGCGTATCCCTCCTGGTACTAGCTGACATGCTCGTCTCCTCAGATTGTACCTGATCACTTATTGCGGAGGGTACGGAAACCATTGCCATACGGATCGATGAAGCTCAGAGAGAAGCCAACCCAGTCGGACGTCCGCGCTTTGAAGCCCAGTTATTCCGTTCCCGCCTTCCATCCTACTAACGAGGTCGGTCGTTTCTGATTCCGCGCTTATCATGGATTACACTGACGAGCTGGAGACTGCAGCCTGATGATACGAATTCCGGAGCCGAGTCCGACTACAATACGAACCTCTACCGTAGAGCGTCCAGGTCAAAAGCTCACCGAATACTATTCGGAGCTCCTCCGACGCAGAGATCATAGAAGGCAGCATACCGGAGGACGTTCGAGCTTGTTCGAATACGGTGAGGGATGAGGGAGATTCTCGAGTATCGTATCTTTCATGGACATTGAATTACAATCATGGACATTCGTTTCCTCCCCCCACTCTTCGCGCGTTGAGGCAAGAGAGTCCGTCTGAGATGCATCTATAGCTCGTCGAACGTCGCAGAGTTTCACACGAGACTCACGCGAACAGCTCGTCGATCAGAAAGGAGACAGCGTCGTGCAAACCCCGGTTGACTGGCATCCTTCTCCCTCGCCTTCTCCGTCCGTCTTTTGTCGGATCGAACCTCGCGAGGCTCAGCAGACTAGACGCTCCCACTTTCAGGGACTTGAGGTCGGTGCTTTTCTTCCTTCGAGCCTCGTTCTTCTTTGCGCGCGGGTCTCGGTAAAACTGTCACCTCTCCCTCTCCCTCCCTCTCTTTCTGCTCTTATCCGTGACAAAGCCCGACACAGCCTCGAATGCCGTCAGACCCGAGAAGATATGACGATGACGGGTTCCTCAAGCCAGGAGACGTGAATGCAGTCTCGACTTCAGCGTTGTTTTGGAGGGAGAAAGCTCAACAGGCCTCTTTACTCGTGCAGGTCTTCCCGCCGCGTCAACGCTCATACGACAAGCTGCGTAAACACTACGAAGTAGACCTGTCTCATGTCTTTCGAGCAAACCAACCTTCGGAGGTTCGTCTTCTCTCTCGCATTCTTTGACCTTCAAACATCAACCTAACATCAGTTTACAGCCGGAGGAAAAGGGATTCATCAAGATAGGGCTCGATCCAGAGCTCGCTAGAGAAAAGAGCCTGCGACAAACTCGGTCGTCGCCCGGACTGCTCAACGGACCTTCGACCGTCTCAAATCGTCGTCACGGAAGGCCGGACTGGTCCGACCGGGCTCGATTCACCGCTCAGCCTCGCGCAGAGAATGGTACGGTGAGTGAAACCATTTCCCATCGTCAAGGTCGAATTGAAGCTCAGATCGCTGGTGTTGTTAGGCTCGTAAAGTGCTTATCTCGGCCCATCCCAAGAACCAACTGAGAGTGATCAGTGTAGGGAGCTCGTCCGAACAAGGCAGCCAAGCAATGGACGAGCGAGAGTATCTGAAGGGTCTCTATGAAAACCAACCAGCTCAGCACGAGAGACCTCACGTTCAGAAATTCCTCGGACTCACCGATCAGGCTCGTTCACAAGTCGACACTAGACGAGACCAAGGAGATCAGTCTCAAAGCTACCTAGGACGACTGCGTAGGAGGAAAGGGGAATAGATTGAGCGTCGCGTTGTTGTCGTTTTCATTGGACTCGATACTTTCTTTCATTCTGCAGAATTGTATATACCTTTTCCCGTCTGTCTTGTCGCATCTGCCACTACCAAGAGGATAGCTGAGTCTCCCTTTGAGCGCTTTGCACCTCGAGCAAGTGATTCGAAAATCCGATCAACTCTTCGTGGCGAGTAATAAATACCTCGTACCAAGTCGTCTTCCATTAAGCAGTCTCAACAAAGTCGTTCCTAATTCCTAGCGTTTCCAAGCTCGTAATAGCTCGATCCGCCTCCTCCGTTCGCAGACCCTCCGTACCCTTTAACCCCGTTTCCTCCTTCCGGTCTTGGGCAGGTTTCGTCGTCTGCGGAGTGATCACCATCCTCGTGGCTGTGATGGTGGTGGAGAGGGAGTACTCCTCCTCCAGCGCGACCGGCTTCGAGCGAAGCATCGGAAGTTCGATCGTGACCTGGCGAAACCGACGAGTTGACTGGAGGAATTCGAGGGGAGAAGGGGAGATGGCAGTTGTGAGAGAGAAGTGTAGGGTAATCTGTATGGAAAAGGCAATTGTCCCAGAAAAAGTCAGATTCTCTGCTCGGGGAAATGAGTCGACGTTGACGGACTGAACTCACAAAGGTGATAAGTGAGAACTGCGATCCAAGAGCCCAGAATTGCACCAGCGATCACGTCCGTCGCGTGATGACGGTAGTCCACTACAGGGAGAGCTTCGGGTCAGTCTCTTGCGCAGAAGATGTAGGAGAGACCGAGACTCACTTGTTCTCGAGACGGCGATGAGGGTAGCTCCGATGCAAGGAGTGACGGCGATCCAAGCCTTGATAGCGTGTCCTCGACGATCGAAGAGATGCATCTTTCCCGCGGCGTAAAGCGAGAGGTAGAGAAGTCCGGCGAACGCGAAAGACGAGTGTCCAGACGGGAATGATTTGAAGCCGTCGTCAATAACTGGCACGAGAGAGGTTAGAGAACTATTCTTCCTGATGGACGCGCGAAAGAAACTCACTATGTCCTGTCGTTACGGTACAAACTCTCGCCATCGTTGCGAGACCATAGACTGGTAGGTTCTCCGCTCCAGCGATAGGCTGACAACGGTCAATCAAATCTGGTCGAGGTCGACCGACGCAGACTTTGATGACTTGAGTCGCGACCGTCGTGATCGATACAGAGAGCAGAAGTCCGAGGATCCCGTTGTGACAATCCCAGAACGACCTTCGCCATCCTAATGCCGTGATGATGATGAGAATAGCGGGGATGACTCCAGCGTAAACGATGCATTCCCCGAAGGTAATTCGTTCTTGAACAGCGAAGGTGTGTTGGATTGAAGTGTCGAGAAGTGAGAATTGTCTTTTGTATCCGGCTGAATCCTGATCGTGCGACGGAGAGAGAGTCAGTCCAAGTCCTTGAGTCTCGTGAGAGGTAGAGACTTGCTGTCAACCCGCCGATGAGCCCGACGAGAACAATCGACAAGCTGGAAGAGGTCAAGATTCGAGAGTATCAAGATATTGTCCACACCGAAGGCGCATGTGTGCACTTACATCCAGTCTGCAACAAGGATGCCGTCAAGCAGAAACGGTCAGCTCAAACGTTCGACTACGTTCAGGTGCGGAGAAGTTGTGTTTGAGCGGGACGGAGCTCGAGCGGCAGCAGCAGTACGCTATAGCCTAGCCTCAATAGGTACAGGGTAGGGGAGGAGGAACGGAAGCTAACCAGGGGCATAACTATAGATGATCTTCTTCAATCGACCGTTTGATTTGTCGAAAGGTTTACGCTCTGGTCCATGGATGATTCGATTCAGATCCATATTGCTCGTGTAGTCGGGATCGAGAGAAGTCGTTGAAAGGTGGGAAGGAGGAAGCTCAAGCGAACCGCGAATTCAAATTCATATTCGCAATCGACCCTGACCTCATCCTTTGAGAGCAACCCCATCCCTCCAGCGCCAACTCAATCACTCCCACTAGCAGAACGCATCAGTTGCACCTCGGCAAGCGATGCCAAAACGCCGTTCTCCATCACTCAACTCGTCCTCATCTCCCATCGACTCTGCCGACCCACAGGACCTCGAGGCAGCTCCAACGATCCTTCTATACGACTTCCAGACTGCTCAGCAATCTAGCAATGTGCCGATCACTCGCTCAGACCCTCTATTCTCGAGCCCTTTCTCGGCTCCCTCTCAACGATTTCATCTTGACCTGTCATCTCAATCATCGGGCTCTCCATGCAACGTCCACGACTCTCAGGGTATCTAGGTCTACGTGCACTTCTGCTCCTCAGCTCATGGCTCCGTCCGCTCCTCGCAGCTTCTACCGAGCGATCATTCACCATTAAGAACAACTGCGATTTTACTCTGTGGCCGGCTGTGACGAACTACGGTACCAGTAAGCTACAGTACGGCGGGAAGAGAGGCTGGGAAGCGAAAGCGGGGAGTCAGGAAGAATTGAAGATTCCGTCACCGTGGAACGGTCGAGTCTGTGAGTCCCTCTTTCCTCTCTGCGAGGAACGATAGGGATTAACCTCGATTGCAACATAGGGGCAAGAAGGGAATGTAACTTCGATTCCGATGGGAAGGGAACTTGCACGACCGGAAACGTCGATGGAGGACTCGAGCCGAAAGATCAAACGATCGGCAACGTCAACGTTGGTGAATTTAACCTGGACGCATGGGGAGGCAACGACTTCTGGGACATCTCGTGTGTCCCGGGATGGACCGTGACGATGGCGATCGAACCTGAACCGGAAGATTGTCAGAGCATTGTTTGCGCCGACGATCTCAATGACGCTTGTCCTGACGATAGGATGAAACAGTCAGTTCTGAACGTCTCTATGACTAGACCTGATGCTGACGCGTGCCGTTCTTCCACTCTGTAGGAAAGACTCGAACGGCAAGGTCATCGGTTGTCTTTCGGCTTGCATGGCCGGCATCAACGCTCAAGACCCCAGCATCAACTGTTGTTCGGGAAAATACAACATGATGGAGAACTGTCCCTCAAAAGATGTAGACTTTTACAGGTTCGTCGAAATCTCCTCTCTTCATTTCAAAGTCGTAGAGCTAACACTCGCCGTTTTCACCTCAGCGTGCTGAAACCTTTCTGCCGGAACGCGTACTGGTATCGTGAGATTACTTTTCACGGTCATCTGAATAGACCTCAACTGACGCCGATCGATACATCCCGACGTTTCCGACTGGACAGCGTACGATTATCAACCGAATACTCCTACGGTCGATTGGGCTTGTCCAGCGTCGAAGAACGCGGCTTACACGATAACATTCTGTCCCGACGGAGAGACGACGAAGAACGACAGTACGATCAGAGCGGGAGGCGTTACATCCGTTAGAGATGCAGAAAGAACGACTAGCGCCGACAGGGACAGCGGAGCCACGGCAACCGAGACGGTATCGACTGAGACTTTGGGATCCAAAGGCGAGATCGACCAAGCGACATCATCGAGCGTTCGGGGAAGCTCATCTATCATGGATTCTGGATCGGGAGCGAACTCGGCGAAAGTATCTGCTTCGACTTCGCCTGCGACTTTGGTATCCAGCGTCAGCAGCTCGTCTGGTATATCATTCGGCGAAGACTATCCTCGATCGGTCGTCTACCTCGCTGCAGCCGTCGCCGGACTCG
Source organism: Sporobolomyces salmoneus (assembly GCF_050403485.1). Classification (NCBI taxonomy): domain Eukaryota; kingdom Fungi; phylum Basidiomycota; class Microbotryomycetes; order Sporidiobolales; family Sporidiobolaceae; genus Sporobolomyces; species Sporobolomyces salmoneus. The sequence continues at coordinate 45,385 of NW_027481120.1, forward strand.
TCTTGGTTACAGTCGTTTTTCTCCTCTGCCGTTGTAAGCGCAAGCAGGATGCGGGTGTTGCTCAAATCGATTCTGCGGGAGAGGACAACTCGGGAAGCAGTAGCGAAGGTGAAGGGTTTAGCAAACGCGGAAGAAGGAGAATTCGAGCTCGAGGCAAGTCTTTCCGTTTCTATCCTTGTAACCTTGCGCGTTGATGAGCTAACCCGCTTCTTTCTCTTACCGGCAGAAGCTTCACTGTCTCGAGCTGGGGATCGCGCATCACTTTTGCCCGGACCTCATTTGAGTAATCGAGCGTGATCTCTTTCGTTCAATTTTTTCGTTCAATTCTACGTAATACGAGCTCCGTTCCCGGCCCTGGAGTCGACATTCGCTCGAATCGTGCGCTATCTTCCCTTGGCAAGACTGGCTAGGATCGTCTCAGCATAGGTTCTCCTGCGAGCTCGTCGTAAGGTACCTCGAAAAGAATTAAGATCGATCGAAATGTTGAAGCGGAATTTTGTGGTACTTCCTCGATTTGTCCTGCATTGTCGAACGCCAATCTGACTACAGTACAAGGCGAGCTCTTTCAAGGAAGAAGAATCTCGCGCCGAGGTTCAGGAGAAGTCGACAAAACCGTTTTCTCGGTGAGAGAGCACCAGCGAAAAGTTCCACTCTCTCTTCTCCTCTCCATCAACTTCCATTTCGACTTCTGCCCTCGACTCCATGAAGAAATACCACCGCCGACCCTAGCATCTTCGAACAACACCACATCTCTATCTCTCAATTCCTCCCTCTCGACCTTTTTTCCCTTTCATCCCCCGACTTTCCGCTGCTCCGGCATCCGATACGGGAAGAGAATGTATAGGACCCAGTAGAAAGGATATCAGCTTGCTCGGGAAGCACCTCCGGAATCGATCACGACAAAGTTCTCCCCCCCTCCCTCTCCTCTCCGAACTTCATCTCGACCGACGGATGCATCGACCGGCCTCTAACACTCTGGTTCAAGTGCGCTATTACAGCGAAATCACACACTTAGTTCCTCATTTCATGAAGTGCCCAGACGAATGGAAGTCCTCTTTCGAGAGGACGGAAGACGCCCTAGACACCCTCTTTTGCGTTCGATCGAGTCTCCTGACGGGGTTCAACGCAGGTAATGCTGTGTGAAGACCTCGGAAGGGGCTCAATCCATGGAGAAGAGGGTCATTAGAGGGTCAACATTTTTTAGCCTTGCTGTTTCGTCTCAGCTGTGAAATTGATCCAGTGCAAAGCCTATTCTTTCTTCATTCTGTCGGCCATTGTGAGAGACTCGAGTACTCGAAAGTTCCGCGCGCGAGAGAAGTCGGATCGGCCGCGAGAACGATTTGTTTTTCTCCGACTTCCACTTCACATCCGCTCACCCGCGTCGAAGCTCGTCCGGCGCGCGACAGGGCAATGCCGCCTCGACCAAGAGCTTCAACCTCTGCTAGTACCCTACCAGATCTCTCAATCGACGCAGCTGAACAAGAGCAATTGCCCGGATCGAGTTCAACATCCCGAGGAAACAGCCGGGCAGCTTCGATTACAGGCGGGGGAGGAGGAGCTTCCGGAGCCGATAGCACAGGTAGTAAACCAGCTAAGAAGAAGAGTCAGAGGCCGTCGTGGTCGGTACGTTTGACCTCTCTCCCAATCGCTGCTTATCCTGCAGATCTTACCCTTATCGCGACGTGATCTAACCGACCTTCCATCCCGTGAAACAGTGCACCGAGTGTACAAGGTCAGTCTCCTCCCTGTCATTCGAGCGCATCAGAGCATGGCGTCGAACCCTCTCGGATTCCGGCTTATCGTCTCAAGTTTCATCAGGACCTGTAGCTAACAACCCCTCCATGTGAGCGCAGACGGAAGATCAGATGTGACAGAGTAGTACCAGGCTGTAACCAGTGCATCAAACGAGGGAAAGTACAGTAAGTCGGGCTCATTCGATCGAAGTGAAAACTGCTTGTCGAAGCTTCAAGCTCATCAACCGATCTTTTCATCCTTCGCAGCCTATGTCGACTCGATCAAGATGTAGATCTTGGTCTCGGAGTAGAACCACCTCCTCACCTCACGCCGAACACCTCGAACGCGACCGCATCGCTCGACCCGAGCACACTCCCGAATCAACCAAGATTGGCGACCTTTGCCGAATACGATGCCATCACTCGTTCAGTAAACGTCGTACGACAACGCCTCTCTCATCTGGAACGAGTCATGCGAGCCTTCACGCCCCAGAATGGATTGTACGATGAGAACGGTAATCCTCTTTACGGCATCGATATGAATCGCCTTGCTTCTCAGCAAGATCTTCTTCCCTCGACATCGACGAATCTGCCGATCCCTCCTCGTCAGAACTCATTCCCGGCAAACGGAGAAGAATACGAACCTAAAAGTCATTACCGAGTCGGCGGCATGAATGGCGCTGAACCTTACCCTCTCCCTTCACAACAACCATTGATACAAGCGCACGAGAGAGTCAGGGATATGGACGACAGAGACAGGAGGATGACAGAGAGTGATGGAGAGGTAGAAGCTGCAGTCACTTTGGAATTCCTCGTCAGTCGTGCTCTTTTTCATACTACCCTCGCTTTTCCGCTCACCGTATTACGACCTGCACAGGCCCTTGGTCGAGATCGTAAGGAGGATCATTTCCATCGTGCTGAACTTCGAAGGCCGGACGAAGACGATGAAGAACCGACTTCTCCCGCTCTCGTTCCGAATCCGTCTCTTCCGACAGACCAAGCTCTCTCGACAGACTCGTCTTCATCGAAGACTCCCGCCTCACCCTATCGCGTCCCACAACCTTCGCTTGCTCAAACACCACTTGACTCTCTCCCTTCTCCATCACTTTCCGAATTCATCATCAACTACTCCCTCGACCGAGTCTGTTGGCAACACAACGCAGTTCACGTCGGTCAATTCAGAGCAGAACATTCAGAGTTCTTGAGTTGGGGCGAGAAACGAGGAGAATTGGTCAACCAGGCTTGGATCGCTCTCTACTTCGCTTTACTCTGCGTCGGCGTCAAGTACATGACGGAGGAGGACGCGAGAGAAGGAGGAATCAGCAACGAAGATCGCTCGAGACTTCCCAAAATCTATTTCGACTCGGCGATGGCTTCGTTGAATCGTGCCCACTTCCTCTCGAAACACTCGATCTATACCGTTCAAACTTGCGTCGTGATGGTCATGTCCTGTTCAGAAGTTGGAGGTTCCGATCTCATCGCGACATTACTCGCCTGCGGAATCCGAATAGCTCAACATCTCAACATTCACCGTTTCGCAAGTGATCAAGAATGGGAAAGCAGGAGGAGGGCGAACGGTATCGATCCCAAGAGTCAAGAAGGTATCAAAGGATTGATCCAGCGGGAGCTGAGGAAACGATTGTGGTATACCTTGACCACCGAAGTGAGTCTTTTGCTCTTGATCCTGTGGGAACTCTGCTGACTCGCTTTTCGAGGTATTCAGGACTGGTTCTGTATCCCCTTTCGCCGCGCGTACACTATCTTTCCGACACACTTCACGACGCCCCTCCCCCTCAACTGCCACGACTCTGATCTCTCGGCAGGAAACCTCGTCCAAAGATCTCAGGACGAACCGACGATCGTTTCAAAGATTATCGCGACTTATACGGTCGCAGCCTGTATCCGTCGCTACTTCGAGCATGTCTTCTCGTCGGCATCCCAAGGGAAATCGGCAAGCTACGAACTTTGTCTCGAGGTCGACCGCGAAATCAGGAAAGCGATTGAAGATGGACCGAAGTTCTTGAAGGTAGAAGATCCGAACAGCGAGGAATGGATCAAGCATTTGAGGCACTACTTTGTCATCTCGATCTCTCGTGAGTCTTCCCGCTTTCTCCCATTCGATCGATCTGACCTCCCTCGATTCCAGACAAACTTTTGATCTGTCACCGAGTTTTCCTCGGGAGATCTTTCAGAGACCCTCGATTCGCCTACTCTCGAAAAGCCGCCATCGAAGCTGCGCGATCCGTCATTCAAGAAATCGCTCGCAGCGACACTCATTACCAACCACTGTGGACGCTTCCGTTCCACACGATAGCAGCTTCGACTAGTCTCATTCTCGACATCTTCCAATCCTCATCGACAGACCCCGACATTCCGAATAAACGAAAGGAAGTCGAATGTGCCCTTCAGAACCTCCAGAAACTCTCCGAAGAAGGATCCAAAATCGCAACTCGAGGGGTTCAACTCCTCAGCGCTCTCTTAGCCGAAGAAGCCAAACATCGTCGACCGGTATTACCAACGTCGAGCGAGTCTCGGAAGAGGAGAGCGAGTGGATCGGCACCGGGAGATGGAGAACGATTCGGAGCCGTCGCGAAACGAGTCGTATCAAACAGTCGAACCTCACTGAATGGATCCCCTTCTGCCTCTCTACAAGGTTCACCTAGTTTCCAATCTTCGACTTTCCCTTACTTTGCCCCGACTCTACCTTCAGGAGGAGGAGGAATCGGATTCGAACACCACCAATCTCCCGCAGATTCCCATCAATCCGACGGATTGAATCAAGACGCCTTCGACGTGATTCTACAAGGTCTCAACGTTGGCGCGTATGGAGCTGGATCCGTCGATCTCGGTGCGTCAGGAGGAGAAGACGAAGGAGGCAGTGGAATCCCTGGAGAAATAGCGACGGCCGAGTTCTGGAGGAATTTCGATTCGACCTTCGAACCTGGAGCGCTCGAGATGTTGGGCGAGATGGCAGATGCTGGGATAGGATTCGATGGGTTCTCAGTGGGAGGTGAAGGAGTCGCAACTCCGAAAAGTGGAGGAGATTCTGCTTTAGGATTCACGACAACCCCTTGGTAATGCAGTCAATGTCGTTCTCTCGCTCTCTGATAGTGTCTCGCTGTCCGAGTCGCGCGAGTCTGGTCTTGACCTTCATTGGGCCACGAAAGGAAGAGACAAACGAAATAAGTTACGTATCGGTACAACCCTTTCCGGAATCTATGGTATGCGCTCCTATCTTAGACAACCCTCGATCCTTCTACTTCTCTCCCATCTGTCTTTCCCGACCTCTTCGGACCTCACTATCCCCTTTTTGATTCCGAGAGGTCCAGAAACTCCGATCTCAGTTCCGAGAATCTTTGTCCATTGGCTCGAACCCCCTAAGAGAGTCGAGACTTGCTTGATGCAGATTCCGAGAGTCGGAGTCTTCGAATTTGAGGCGAATCGCTTGGAAGAAATAGGTATTTCGACGAAATCGGCTTGAGCTTCGTCTGGCGAAGAACGTTTCGAGAGTTTAGGTTGATCTTCGAGTTGCCGCGCCTCCTCGTCGATGATAGCTTGGAGCTCTTCGTCCGTCAAGTGCTCGAAATCCACTTCGTCCTCCTCCGCATTTTCGACATCTGCTCCTCCGAGTTCACCCTCCTCTCTCATGCTTCTCCCCTCGCTTCCATTATCTCCCTTCTCGATCGATGGATCGTATATATCCCCCGCACCGAGTCCAAATCCGACGTCAGACCAGCTCCTGATCCTACAATCGTGAATCCGATCCACTATACTCCTTTCCGGCGGCAGAACTATCAGCGGTGCAAATCCGGACTCTTGAATGCTAAGAGCCGTCAAGAGAATCGGGTGACAGATTGGATGTAGAGGTTCCTCTTCCGAGGTGTCGAGAATAGAGGAAAGGTTTTGAAGTGAAGAGCGAGAAGTGAGGAGAGCGCGAGGTAGGAGGTGAGAGTAGTTCTTGGTCGCAGAATCGACGAAGAGGTCGGGTTCCTCGAAGATATCGAACAGCTCGGAGGACATCTCGAGAGGTGGATTGAACGAGTCGGGAGAAAGGGGAGCGAAGAAACCGTGAAGGCGTGAGGGTTCGTCGAGATGGAACGTGATGAGAGACGTGAGAGCAGCCTAGCGTATAGCCTCGAGTCAGCAAGACGTAGATGTCGTCGAAAGAGAATACTCACCTTGTCGAGGTAAACGTTGTCGCTGATCAACAAAACTGATTCCGTTTCGACGATCTCTCCGAGTTCTGACAGTCCCGATCCGCTCGATGGGTTGATGACCTTGATACCTTCGAGGTCGGGGTAGTCGGTTTCAGTCTTGTCGATAGAAGCCACGACGACCTCTGCGACGAGTGTGAGGAGTTCTGGTTCTTGGAGTCGATCTAAGAGAGCGCTCGTCCATGAAGTCCGTCCCTCCGTCTCGAGCACGATGACAGTGACTTTGAAATCGTCGGCTAGCGTCTGAGGAAGGTGTCGCTGAAGAGGGTGAGTCATTGTCGGTACTAGGTCGATCCATCTCATCCTGAGAACCGAGGCGAGTGATGTGAACGTCGCCCATTTCCCGCATCGAGTCTTTGAGTTCCATTGAGTGAGCGGCAAGTGAGACGAGTGAAAGACGAATCCGATCCCATCCATGGTCGATTTCGAGAGAATCTTTTGACGGAAATCGATTTCTTCCTCGAAACCGCTCGTCGTATTGGAGCGGAACACGACGAGTTCTTCAGGAGATCCGACTTCGGCCATGAGAAGGGAGAGAGAGGTCGGAGAGATGAAAGTCTTGTCGTCGTCGAGGTAGAGGATCCATCCTTCGGATTGAGAACCGAACGCTTCCAATTCGTACATGACCGAAGCTGTGGTATCCGGCGACGAACAAACGCAGTCGAAGTACTTCCTCCGCTTCTCCGGGTCTCGAGGCGCCATTGTACACTCGTTCCCTTCAGTGAGCTCTCCGCATCTCGCGCACATTTCTTCGTAATCCTCCTCGACTGATCCCAACAATTCGAACTCGCCTCGATCGAATGAGGTAGAAGGTACATCGGCTCCGGGACAAAGGGCGATAGCTTGAGTGATGTTGGGATAAGTCTGACTTTCGAGAGAATCGACCAGATCGCTCGCGAAAGTTTCTGACAAGATGCGAGAAACAATTGCGACAGGTTGACCATATTCTGTCGGTTCGAAGCGGAGAGAGCAATCGTGATTCTGACGAGGACAGTTGAGGGTGTGAATGAGGTCGATGGAAGAAGAGTTGGGAGCTCCAGGCGAGCTGTATGATAGCGTCGGGAGGGCGATGGACGGAGGTGGAGAGGAAGCGACGGAAGAGTGGGAAGGAGCGTCTAGGAAATGATGGAAGAGTTGGTTGTAAGGTTCCTGGGTTCGCCCCGCGATACCGTGAGACCTGTTTGCGCATGAAAGGAAAAGAGATTTACGTGAGACAGGCCTCGAAAAGTCCTCCAAGCAGAAAACTCACCAATGATGGGCAATCATCACGGGTTGTTCTCCACACTTGACCTCCCTTCTAGTGCCGAACCATTGGTAATTGCAACCGCAAGGGAGAAGCTCGAGATCTTTCGGGAAGAGGCGGAAGTAGCTGTTGATGAAATCTTGTTCTCCCCATGTCGCAGGTCGACCGACAACGCGATAGTGGTGAATGATTGACTGAACGTAACGTTCGACGAATCCTTGTTCCCTCATCTTGCCCAGTTCGAAGAGAGCGACTCCTCCATTGACTTGAATAGTTTCGAGTTCGCCGGGTTGGGCGCAACTTGCTGAGTTCGAAGATCCTGATGCGCGAGCAGGGACATTGCCGCACTCGAGATCGTCGGGAACACGCCAGTGTAGTCCGATCGGCCAGCATCGATCCGGGTTTCGTTGGCAGATGTCTCCCATGTCGACCGACATTGAAACGAGAGTCGTCGATTTCTTCGGAGCGAAGTAGCAGGTTGAGATATCGCTCGTTATCGTCGTATCGGTATCGAGGTAGAGAACTCGGTCGGCGTAAGTGAGGATGTCGGAGAGGAACATCTTGCAATGAGCCGAAACGTGAATACCGGGATCGGAGAAAGGGAGAATTCGTTGAGCGACAAACTTGCACAATTCGTGGTCGTAGAGTCGAAGAGACATTGGAGTACCGGCGAAGAATTGCTCGAGGTCTTCATGGAGTTCTTTCGGCGTGATGAGGTGGAAAACGAGAGGTCGAGGAGTAACGTAGTGTTGAGCGGAGCGAATGACTTGTTTCGCGTGAGGGTATCGATTCCGATCAAAGATGAGGGCGATGTTGAAGACGTCCCCTTCTTCGACGTGCTCCTGTTTGACCGAATGCCACTGAACCGTCTCGGACTTTTTCTCCACGAGCGAAGCCTTTCTCGCCTCCTCCCGTTGAATCTCGGCCTTTCTCGCTAGAGCACTCCACGACTTGTTTTCGAGGACGATGGGAGTCACGGCGAGTCGAACTTCCACTCGATCGCATTCGTCGGTTTCGAGCGGATCGGAGCTGAGGTGAATAGTTGATCCTGGGCGGAGCGAGACGTGACCACGATACTCGGCGAACGACTCCTCGACGGTGTCGAATCGAACGAGTTCTTGCGGTTCTTCTCCGGGGCCTCCAACGGAAGAGAGAACAAGGTGAGTTCCGTCTCCGCAACGATGATGCGAGCGATACGAGAGGTCGACAGCGACGTCCATCGTTTTTGGTGACTTGAACGTGCGCACGGCTGCGATCCGTTCGCCGTTCGAGGTGACCCATCCTTCCTGAGATCCGTCGTTGATGTAGGGTTTGAGAGGACTGTTTCGATCCAGGACGAACGAGTCGCCCGATACGACGCCGAGTCGGTCCTCCGTGTCTTTTGCGACGGTTTCCACTGGTTCGAAGCTGTATGTCCATCCGCTCCAACCTTGAACGAGTTGGAAGTCTTCCTGAGAATCGGCGAAGGTAGACGGAGTCGCCTCTCTCGTAACGACACCTTTGAGCATCATGAGTGCATGAGGTAGGCGGAGGTCCTGGATTCGATCGTCGTTGAGAAGCGGAACGAGAGAGTGGAAGTGGGCGTCCCAAGGATCCATCGAGAATTTCTGTCGAAATGACAGAGGTCAGCATCGAGTGCTTGACTTGGGGGTGGGAATTCAGCTCACCATGCTGTCACGACTCGGATCACTCCGAACAAAGATGAGCTCTTCGGGTACGACTAGTTGTTTCTTCCCCGAGAGTGCGAGTCTCGTATAAAACTCCCAATCTTCTCCTCCTACTTCGCGATAAGTCGAGAATCCTCCGATATTGTCAAACGCGAGTCGAGTGACGAAGATGTTTCCGCTTCCGAAACAGTTGAGGAGGAGACCAGCTCCCAGTTCTTGACCAAGGAACCAGTAGGTGCGTCGGTGAGGAAGTTCTTCTGTCGAGGTGCGAGGAGCGAGAGGGTTGATGTCTGTCGCGAATTCGTCGAGCCAGGTCGAGAGAGCTGAAGCTTGCGTGCGAGAAGCGACGTCAACGAGAGTCTTGAGGGCGTGAGGCTTAAGAACGTCATCATCGTCGAGGAAGAGCAGCCATTCTCCCTTCGCCTTTGCGGCCGCCTTATTCCTCGCTTCGCCTAAGTACGAGTTGTCGCTCCTGAAGGACGTCCACTGAGGGCGATTCGCGAGCAGAGTCGAATTGTGGAAGTAGATTGAATCGAGTTCGTCGAGGCGAGTGAGAGCGGCGGGTGATTTCGAACCATCGTCGACGAGGATTACTTCGAAATTGGAATAGGTCTGGAGAAGGAGCGAATCGAGTAATTGGGAGATCAGGTGAGGGCGCTCGTAATGAGTGATGCAGATGGTGACGAGAGGCGAGGATCGTGAGAGAGCCGGATCGGATGCGAAGGGAAGAGCGGCGAGCCAATGGTGCAGGTTGATCCAGTCTCGGGCTGCAGTTTGTGTCGATGGAGAGGGTCGAATCGGAGAGAGTGACGATGTGGGCGGAGAATCGAGGGAAAGGAGTAACTTGTCGGAGAAGGAAGAAATGAGCGGCTTGAACAAGACTCGATCGTGATCCGCCTCGTGAACGAGTTCGGGTACTCCACCGACGTCGCTCGCAACGAACCGAATGCCGTGCGAAATGCATTCGAGCACTGTACTCGGAGAATTGTCGGCGAGAGAAGGGAGAACGGCGAGTCGTCCAGGTCCCCGGAGGTAGGCGAGAGCTTCGTCCCGGTCGAAGGTCGTGAGGAAGTCGTATTCGAAAGTCGCATTCGTGTGTTCTTTAATTGAGAGAAGGGCTTCTCCGAGAAGAGCGCTGGCTTCCATTTGGGTCTTGACGTCTGGCTGATCTCGACCGAGAAAGGTGACCTTGGCGAGCGAAGAAGGGGAGAGTCGTCCACTTGAATAAAGTGTTTCGAGAGTGTTGATCAAGAGTCGGGTTCCTTTCCGTTCCTCCAGTCGACCGAAGAAGACGATTTCGTTGATCGGGGCCGACGGAGAGGAGGAAGAGAGTAAAGATGAAGAAGGGAGTTTAACGATGTTGGGAATGACGAGAGCGGATTCCGGTAGTTGCCAGCCTCGGGAACGGACATACTCCAGCATGTAATCGCTCGGTGCGACAACTACGTCGGCGTATTCTGCAGTTTTCTGCTCGAAGACTCCGAGTTCGACAGCGTAACGATCTTGAGGATACCGTTTGTTGAGCATCGCTGCCCATTCGACGTCTGCGCCGTGGAGACCGACTACGATGCGACTTTGTCGCAGAGCGAGACCTTCGTGTTTGCCGAGAGCGGTAAAGTAGCCGATTCCGGTGTTGTCTGGGAAGTGTACGACGTCGTAATCTCCATCGGTATGTTTGAGGAAGTTCCAAACGCGCAGCGAAGCCGTCGGAGTCCACGCTTGGGGCCAAAACGGTTGAGCTTCTGGTTCGACGAATTCGAGTCGGATTCGTTTCTCTTCGAACCTGAGGAGAGGAGAGATGAAGTCAGCGATGAAGACGTGAAGATATAACAGGAGATGCGGTACTGACTCTGACCGCAAGCGTTCTACCTTTCGCAGCGGAAAGCTTTCCTCCAGATGCGAAACGAGAATCGAAATTTCGATTTCTCGCTCTCCTCCCAACGCCTCTGCTAATTCAACGAAAGCAGTCCCGATTCCACCATTCTTGTGTAACCCTGCCAGCTCCGAAGTGACAATTAAGGCCCTGACTGTGCTCCCTGCTCCAGTTCCCTTTCCCTCCCTCTTCCACGGTAGCTCCTTCCGTCGTTTTGCCGGTCTCGGATGATTCTGAAATCGATGGATGATGGACCCCCATGCAAAGTCTGTCGTGTGTTGTCGTCTCCGGAGTGCAGTGTTGAGAGGACGCGAGGTGTAAGATGAAGAATTGAAGAGAGTCGAACTAGGGCTGCAGGAGCGCGAGTAACACAGTGCTAGCACTATGAGGGCGAGTACTAGATACCGTGCCGCCCGGACAGCCTTTCGAGGAAGCCCGAAGGCCATAGTCGAAGAAAGTGATCGAACAAGAGAAGTTTCTCTCGCAGAAGGTTAGCTCGACTCGCTTCCTCATCACCTTTCGATCCGAATTCTATCTCTCGGCTCTTCGGCTCCAGACGCACTTGGACCTCCGCCAGCGGATCCACGAACTCTCGAACTCCTCAGGAATCCCCCACATCATCTCTCTGCTGAACGTTCAACCGCTCATGAAGACTCAAGCACTCGTCAACGCGGCAGTCGGAGCCCCATTCGAGTTGATCGATATCGAACTGGAGGAACCAGAACCGAATGGTGCGACAGGATTTCTCTATTCCGGCGACTGCCCGTAGCTCTGCTAACAAGTTTCGTCTCTCGCAGAGGTTCTCGTGAAGATGACATCTGCAGGTCTCTGTCACACAGACTTTGTCATTCAAAGCGGTGCGATTCCTTCAGCGTTTCCCTCCATTCAAGGTGCGAAACTTTTCCAAACGCATCTCAAAGGTGAACGTGTATGGCTTTAGACGTGATCGGCTGACTTGCCTTTTCTCGATTGACAGGTCACGAAGGAGCCGGAGTCATCGAAAAGGTCGGAAGTGCAGTCGGCGACGCTTTCAAAGCAGGCGATAGAGTTCTTCTCAGTTTCGCAAGCTGTACAGAGTGCGACGCCTGTCGCTCGTCTCTTCCTACAGGATGTGCAAGCTGGGTCGAGCACAACTTTGGTCGCAGGAGGAACAAGGAGGTTCAGGACAAAGCTGTCGCAACCTCGATTGCAACCGGGGAAGAGATCAAAGGTTAGTCCGAGGTTTCCTGTCTTCTATGCCAAGCTGATCCTGTCGAACACGGCTTTTGAAACACCTGTCAGGCTCCTTCTTCGGACAGTCATCATTCGCTCGTCATGCTCTCGTTCAGGCCTCGTCCTGCGTCAAGATTTCGCAAGATGTCGATCTCGAAACCTTTGCGACTTTCGCTCCGTTGGGTTGTGGTCTCCAAACTGGGTACGAGCCCTTTCTTCGCTCGATGGGCTTTCCTCAGCTAACGACCCTGTCATAGATTTGGAGCGGTTATCAACGTTCTCCGACCTCAACCTGAAGATTCTCTGGTCATCACCGGTCTCGGAGCTGTGGGATTTGCCGCTTTATTCGCAGCGTCGTACCTCAAGCTGAAGACTGTCATCGTTGTCGATCTCGTTCCCTCTCGACTCGAACTTGCGAAAGAACTCAGTGCTCATCACGCCTTGGATGGCTCGAACCCGGATCTCGTGGAAGAGATCAAGAGACTGACAAACGGAGGAGCAGATTATTCGATCGAGGCGACTGGCGTCGTGCCGGTGTTGAGAAAGGCATGGGAATGCCTTCGATTTGGCGGAACTGTCGTTTCCTTAGGTAATCCCGGACCGGGATTCAAGGCTCCTTTCGACATTCACGACATGGTCAACACCGGAAAAGCATGGAGAGGCTGTGTTGAAGGAAACTCGAACCCTCCAGAGTTCATTCCGTTCCTTATCAAGTGCGTGAACTCCTTCCTCGTCCTTCGTCGCAGGGAAACCTCTCAATTGTCTGAAGTCCAAGCTGAACTTTTGATCCTCTCCAGCTTGTACAAGGAAGGCAAATTCCCGATTGATAGGCTCAGCAAGCTGTATCCCGTCGAAGAGTGGGACAAAGCTGTCGAAGCGATGTGAGTCTTGAATCTCGGCTCTCGCTTGTTTTCGGCGCAGAGCTGATTCACTCAATCTCGTCTATGCTCGCAGGAAAAGCGGAGAGGTCATCAAGCCTATCGTTACATTCTGAAGCGGAGAGGTCATCAAGCCTATCGTTACGTTCTGAAAGCGTGCTCAAATGCTACAATGTGAAATCTACCGGCCAGCGGCTTCTTGCTTTTTCAGTCTCCTGGCAAGGCGCCTCTCGACGAGTCCCACGTATCCAGCCATCCCCTTCTCCATCAGCTTCATCCCTCCGTTCCCGACTCGGTAGGTTAAGCCCTTCTTTCCTCCTCGTTCGCCTTCAGTGTCGCTATCCGATTCCTGCTCTTCTTCTCCATCATCGTCGTCTTCAATTCCTGAAGCAGCTTTGAAGGTCTCCCTCTCGACGACGACTCGGGAGAACCATCGATCGTGGGTGATGAGGACGATTCCTCCTTCGAATGATTTGAGTGCTCGAGACAGTGCTTTGATCGTCGAGAAGTCGAGATGAGTCGTAACCTCATCGAGCAACAAGAGATGTGGCGGTCGATAAACGAGTCGAGCGAGAGCCAATCGGACCTGTTCGCCAGATCTCCGAAGCGTAAGCGTCTCGAAAACAGTCTTTCGCGAGCTAACTGAACTCACCTTTTGTCCTCCACTGAGCTGAGAGATCGGAGTATCGCTTGCGACCCGACCAGGTAGACCGAACGATCCTAAGCAAGATCTCGCTTCCGATTCTGCGACTGTCTCCCCCTTGCTTTCGAAGTAGTCGAGGAATGAAGACAGTGCCGTGATCGGTTTACCATCTTCCGTAGTCGATTTCCCATTCGTGAGCTCCTCGACTGAGTGTTGACCGAAGTAGCCAATTCGAGCTAGAGGATGCCTGACGATCTTGCCTTTTGTCGGGGTTAACTCGCCGACAATCAGTTTCGCGAGAGTCGATTTACCGTTACCGTTCGCGCCAACGAAAGCGACTCGTCCAAACGATTGTTCGACCGTGAATGTGACGCCCTCGAGGAGAGGAGTTTTCGCCCGAGGAAACTTGTACTGAACGTTGTCGAAATGAACCAAATCGCCGAGGGTGCGTAGCTTGTCGGGAGAGGGGACTCGAAGGTTGACAGCCGATTCTTGCTCTTGCAAAACGGCTTCAGCTCGATTCGTTAAGCTGGCCAAGCGAGAGTATTTCAGTATGGGGCGGTGTGCGAAGTGACGACGAGCCTGAGACTCACTGGTAGCCCGCAAGGTCGCGATTTAGTTTGAAACGAGTTCCCTTCGCGGATTGCTCAACTCCGAAACGCTCATCGAGCTTCTTCTGCCTCGACTTGACCATTCTCTACCATCCATTGCACGAGACGGAGTCAGTACAAAAGCTGAAGCGGTATAGTCAGGAAGAGCTCAACTTGACGATTCTCGTCACCAGTCCGCTTCGCACTCGCTTTCCCTTGCTCGATCGATTTCTCAATATGATCCCGCTTCTTGTCGAGAGCTTCCTTCTGCCCAAGAAGCCTCTTTGCCTCCTTCTTCTCCTCGATTTCGAACGTGAGTGGAGTGCCCTCGAAGTACTTGAGAGTCTGGTTTCGCAAGATGATTGTTTCTTCGACGACGGCCGACAAGAATGCTTGATCGTGGGAGATGACGACGAGGGTACGAGTCTCTTCGCTCAGGAAGTGTTCAAGCCTATCAAGAGACGGTTGTCAGCGAGAAGTTACAAGAGGCGGAAGCTTGAGTTGGCTCACCAGATCGTCGCGTCCAAATCGAGGAAATTCGTACATTCGTCGAGAAGGAGGATGTCGGACTGAACGAGCAGCGAAGTAGCAAGGGAACATCTTGACCTCCAACCTCCAGATAGTGCCGAGTAGGGGCCGTCCTGCATCTCTTTCGTAAATCCCAATCCGCTCAGAATCGTTGCGGCTCTCGCCTCGGCTGAGGAAGATTCGAGGACCTCGAGGTTCGCAACGACGTCATTGAGCATATCAGTTGCTTTCTTGAGGATAGTTGGGTCCGCTTCTGCAGTTCCGATTTGAGCGAGTCTGTGCGAGGAGAACGAGTTAGCGGTCAGAATGCGATGGGTGAAATCCAGAGCTCACCTGAATTCCGCCTCTTTGACGTTCTCTTCAGCTTTGATCTCGGCCTCTCGAGCTGCCTTTCCTCGAGTCCCGGATCTTCGAGCGGCAATTATTTGAGCCTGGTTCAGTTCGTTCCGACGATCTTCCAATTCTAGCTTGCAAACTATTCGTTCAGTCTCCACCATTGACGTCGACTCGACAGCCTTCGTGAGAGCTATGGGTGAACAGAAACGGTCAGCAACGCGGACGATGAGGGGAAATTAGAGAGACTCACCTTCGTTTCTCTGGACTTGTTTGAATCTTTCTTTGTCTCCTCTGACGACGTGCTCGAGCACAGTGAGAGTGGTGTCTTGACTCGACCTTGCCGAGTCTTCAACTTGCGAGAGAAGGAGGATTCGAAGCGAAGGAGGTATGCCCGGAATTAACTTGTCGGAGATCGCAGTGAGGAGAGTTGACTTTCCGGTTCCGTTTCTTCCAGATAATCCATATTTGACCCCGTCTTTCAGCCTCAGATAAGCACCAGACAAAAGTTCACGCTCTCCGATGCTGACTGACACCTCCTTCAAATCGATCTCCTTCGAAGTGTCGAGAGTTTCGGTGTGAAAGCGGGATTGTTGCGATGTGCACGATAAAAGAGACGAGAGGTCTGCAGCGTTTCCCCGAGTCTTGTTGTTCTTCTTGAGTACCATAGTTGAGAGCCGGCGGCGAAGTAGTGGGGTGAGGAGGAGGAGGAGGAGGAGTGAGGAGTTGAGGAAGAAGAGAAGAAGGGAGACGTGAACTTCGAGTTGTTGTTATTCGTTTAAAAGGGGAAGTCTGCCGGGTCGCAAGGTGAATGTGACAGTATGAAGCCGAGCATGGAACGAGTCAGGAAAGAGCAGAGAGAAAGACGTTTCTCGTCGACTCGACTTTGCACTGTGACGTTACTTCCTAATCTGCACCGGACTCGACTCGACTACCTGAAGCTTACACTACGGCAACACGGACTCTACCGCAACCAAAAAGGATACCTCGGAGGCCAGAGAGAAGCGGGAAATTCGAGGTAGAGATGAGAATGTTGGGCGATCCGACCTTGTTCACAACGGTTGATGATCGGTTCAGGCGTAATCTAGGTAAGCCCTATCCGACTGCTGTCTCTGGGGGAAGTTCCCCCCGAGCGAGGAGTCGCTAACCTCGGAACGTTCTACCTCCCTCGCTAACCATCTTCTGTTTCGCGCAATTGAAGGCAGCATCAGCCGGTATCTCATTCCGGTGAGGAGGAACAGACGGCTCTTTCTATCAAAGAAGGGAGAACGGAATGGTACGAGCAGAACCGTTATGAAGAGGCTAAACTGAATGGTTTGCGGAAGAACACCGAGTAAGTGAAAGCCTGTTCGCGCTGCATGACGACTGCGAGGAGATGAGCTAGCGTATGTGAATTGCCGTCGAGCGATCAGAGGGAAAACTGACTCATGAGTTTCGCAACAGGTCTCGCCGCTTCAACCAGATCTAGCTGTTCTCTCGTCTCGACGCTGCCCCTTCGATTGACCACTCGTCACTGCAACATCGGAGAAAGACTCGGAAGCCTCAACCGTGAGCAACTGAGCTCTGGCTCTTCACTCTGCTCTTCGCTCAGATCTCGAAACGTCTGCGACCGGCAATTCGCCGAATCGTGTTCCCTTTCGCGCTCGATCCTACGTTTACTACCGTATCGGGACTTTGAGATCAGGAGCCGCGCCATGCACTTCTTCTACAGCGCCCCGTGCGCCATTGAGTTTTTGAGACAGGCTCGTTCCTCGTGAATTCAGGCAACATACTTCATCCTGAATGGAACGGCGAAGCGGAAGCCATCGACACTTTCCTCCCTTCATCTCTTCACTGCTCTGAGTTCAGAAAACGCTGCTGCTCTGCGTCTCGCCTCGACAGATGTACGACTCTATCGCCCCTCCGCCGAAAGCCAAGACGACGCAAGCATGGATCGACTCGATCAACACCTCGCCGTCCTTCCCCGGCAGTGCCTCTTCCCCACTCTCGCCTCGTTCCTCACTCTCGCCTCTCTCAATTCGTTCTTCCCTCTCGCCAATTTCTACTAGTTCGACTATTTCGCCCGCCTCTTCTCGTCCCCCTCGCTCTCCAGCTTCCTCCCTCTTTGGCAGCGTCAGAGGGATCGCTTCGACTGTAAGTCAATCGTTATCCTCGGCCAGATCCCGATCAGCTGATCTCATTCTCGGTTTCGGCAGGCTCTACGCGTAGCGCAACAAGCTATCGATGCACAAGATGTTCCCTCCTCTTCGACTCAACAGCATGTTCGCGAACCTTCCTCTTCTCGAGCCACTACGTCGAACTTCTCGCCACCACCAGAGAAGCTTAGATCAGGTGCTTTCGCCAAGGTGAGTAATCATTTGTTCGACAACCTTGTGCTCAATTGACCCGAGACGTTCCTTGCTGAGTCCAGGACGCCGTCGTAGCCCTCGCGGATGCGATTGCCCATCCTACTACAATCGATGACCGAAAGATGTTGCTCGAAGACATCATCACGACACTCCAAACTTTACCTCCCAATTCCCAGCTCGGCGAAGCGCTTGAGAACAATCTCGTGCGCTTGTTGTGGAACGATCTCAACCACCCTCCGAGCTCGTATCTCGGACAAGCCAAGTATCGATCTGCTGATGGAAGCGGTAACAACTTCCAAAATCCTCGATTGGGTGCGGCAGGAGAACGTAAGTCTAGTCGTCCGTCGTCAGGTGATTCACGCTGACACTCTCTCCAATCGTCGATGATAGCTTACGCTCGATCAGTACCTCCAACACGCCCGGTTCCTCACCAGCTTCCCGATACTGCCGACGTTTTCGATTCTCTGATGAAGCGCGACAAGTTTGTCCCTCATCCATCAGGGATTTCGTACGCTTGCTCTCGCATTCTGAACGTTCCGTCGCCTCATGCTGATTCTTATCGCTTATTCAGATCCCTACTCTTCGCTTTCGCGACTTGCATCACTCACTCGTTGTTCAACACGAATCGTCAAGACCCCAACATCAACGATGCTTCTTCATACCTCGATCTCTCGCCTCTCTACGTGAGTCCTTCCTCTCTCTCGTGTCCGCCCAACTCGCTGACTCTCTCCCTCGCTTCTCGTACAGGGAAACAATCAAGAAGAGCAAAACGGTATCCGCACTTTTCGCAACGGCGCGATCTTTGAAGATGTTATCGCTTCTCAGAGGCTGTTCCTGATGCCTCCTTCTTGCTGTGCCCTCATGATCGTCTTCTCGAGGAACCACAACTGGATCGTCGATACGCTGCTTCGTGTAAACGAACATGGTCGATTCAAGCCCCTCGAAGTATTGTCGCCAGAGCAACAGAAGCGACAGGACGAAGATTTGTTCCAAACTGCGAGACTCGTCAATTGCGGGTGGTTCCTACAGGTGATCTTTCACGATTACATCCGGTTCGTCTGCTCGCTTGCGTTCCCAACTCTGGTCGCGACGATACTGATTCTGCGCTCAAATTGCCTTAGAGTCATCCTCAACATCAATCAAACCGATTCAAACTGGACGCTCATACCGTCGAAGGAGATGATTGCTGCCGGTGAACATGTCGCTCGCGGTGTCGGGAACGTCGTATCGGTCGAGTTCAACCTCCTCTACCGTTGGCATTCTTGCATCGGAGAGAAGGATACTGAATATATCGAGAATCTGATGAAGAGGTACACACGGACGCCTCCGGAAGAGGTACAAATCTTCCTCACCCTTTCATGACTCGTCTCCTTCCAACTGACTCTTTCCCCAAAATAGATGACTCGGGAAGAGTTCATCCGAGTTGTTCGAGGTACCGCGATGGAGATGGGTACCGACCCGAAGAAGTGGACCTTTGGAGGTTTGAAGAGGACTGGGAAAGATGGAACTGGTCGTTTCTCGTCAGTCTCTCTTTTCTTTCTCTTTCTCCTCGAGATCGGTACTGATAACTGTTCTCTGAGTAGTGACAACGATCTCGTTTGTGTTCTCACTGAAGCTACGGAGGAGGCGGCTGGCGCATACAAAGCTCGAGGTAAATCCCTTGCTTCCTTCCTCGTTCTCCCTTGCGCCGCGCTCAGACTCAGCCTCCTTCTGATAACGCAGGTGTTCCAACGGCAATGAAGATTATCGATATCATGGGAATGGATATGGCTCGAAATGAGTGGGCTTGTGCTACTCTGAACGAGTTTCGCTCCTTTCTCAAACTCGCGAAATACAATTCGTTCGAAGGTCAGTTCGCTTTCCTTGTCCTCGCGTTGACCTATTCCTGTATAGAATCCCATGACGACTCTATCGACTCCTGACGACTCTGTTGACCCCTCTTTCGTGTCGCAGAATGGAATCCCGATCCGATCATAGCGACCGCGGCTCGAGAGCTTTATGGAGACATCGACAATCTCGAGATAGTACCGGGATTAGCTGCGGAGGAACCGAAACCGTCACAACAAGGATCTGGTCTGGCACCTGGGTACACAATTTCTCGTGCGATCTTGTCGGATGCCGTCTCTTTAGTTCGAGGCGATCGATTCGTAAGTCTTTTCAGTCCGATTGGGGTGATTGCAGATACTGAAGCTGTTTAATTCGATGTCGTGACAGTTCACTGTCGACTACACGGCAGGGAATTTGACTTCAGTCTTGTATCGAGACCTCGAGGCGGATGTAGAAAACGGCGCATTCGGAGGAGCGCTCGGTAAAGTGCGCCTGAAGTTTCTCGTCCTCAACTGTACTCGAACTGACTGCTCCCTCGATACTGCATAGCTCCTCATGAGATCCTTCCCTCGTCACTACAGTCACACCTCGACTTATGCCCTCTTTCCCTTCTCGACTCCTTCGACAACGAATGGCGTCCTCGAACGGCTCAAGCTCATCGATCAATACGACACGCGTCGACCCGGCTCTCCAGTCGAATGGATCGTGATCGACCAACGTTCAACCGCTGAAGCGATTCTCTCTCCTGAATCTCCTTATTCTTTCAACTTTGAACCGGTGTACGGCGCTATACTCGATGTCTCAACCCAACGACTCCCTTCTTTCCTCAACCACATCACTGCGTGCAACACCAAGGCAAGATCTCGATCTGCGCAAGAAATAATCGATCGAGCGTTCTTCCCTCTTCAATTCGCAAACATAATCGTCGCCGAGCTCGCGCCGAAAGCAAAGGATCTCGTATCGAGACACAGTTGGTCTTACGAAACGGGGAAAATGAGGCTCAACGTTGTTCAACAAGTCGTCATTCCGATTTGTATGGCTTGGATTTCGGATCAGCTCGGATTCCCGCTCAAGACTGACAAGGACCACCGAGGCCTGCTCACCTGTCTCGAACTCTACGATACACTCAGCGAAGCTTACGCCTTCGTTCATTCCAAGTGAGCGTTCTCGCCCCTTTTCTCCCTTCGAGCTCGACCCAAACTGATCTCGGTTTCAACACAGTTTTGATCCGATTCGCAGTTTCAACCTCCGTCAGTCTGTGATCAAGAAGACTTCAATCCTCAAGTCCGTAATCGATTTCCGCCTCGCTGAAGCCAGTGGAACTTCTGTTGGTCTATCTCTTGCCTCTTCTCCCTTCAACTCGTCAAGACACTGACTGTCTGACTGTCAATCGTAGTCGAAGGCGCACGATCTCGCGCAAGATGTCAAACAAATCTTACTCGGAGAGAAGAGCGGACAGGGAATCGTCATGTCGAACAGCGCTCGCAAACTCTACGATCGAGTACTCGAAAGCACTTCTCGCCCTCTTGACGAGATTTCCGAGATCCTGCAACTCGCTATGATCAACTTTGTGTCCTCGGTTGCTGGTGAGCTCATCTCTCTTTTTCCCCCTTTGTCGGGTCCCCGACTGACTCTCTCGCGTGCGTTCAGCTTGTGCGAAATCGATCGACTTCTTCCTGCGACCTCAGAATATAGACTCTCTTCGCGATCTCCGCACTCAAATCTCCGCCGACGGCGGTCTCTCGAACGATTCGACGATTCAAGTCAGTCTCTCTTCTCTCTTCTCTTCTCGTTGCCTGCAGATCCTAACGCTCGGTGATGCTGAGCCAACTCTAGAACTATATCAACGAGTCACTTCGGCTCGATCCCGTCATCGGAGGTGTCGTTCGTCGAGCTCAATCCCCCATCCGAGTCGGATCCGGTTCGAATGCGAACGAAATACCTGCTGGCTCGTTACTCTACCTCGACTTGAATCAGATCAACCGAGATCCTGCCGCCTTCCCTCAGCCCGAGCAGATCAGACCCGATCGCTCTCCAACCCTGTACAAACTTGCTGAAGCTGGAATTCGTTCTTGTGAGTTTCTTGCTCTTCCTGGTTCTCACGCCATCGAGATTGATTCGTCTGTATCTTTCGCTAGCTCGCGGCGGATCACTCAACAACGCTATCGCTCTCGCCGTCGCCAAGGAGGTCTTCTCTCTCTCCAACCTGCGTCGAGCTGCCGGAAAATCTGGCGAGCTTTGTGGACTCAAAGAATCCCTCCCTTACCCTTTCGAGACCGTCACGACGTATATCCACCCGAAAGATCAAAGCTTGTCGTTCTTCCCGCAATCGATGGTCGTGCTCCACGGTGGAAGGGAGGAGGACCAAGTTTGGGATCTGTTAGATTAAGAATGATTGATTACCCTCTTTGAATCGGACTCTGTGCTCTCTCTCTATCTCTGACTCTACTATAGAACTCCTTCTTTTATCAGTGAACGTGTTCCTCTCGTTGGGTTCTCGATGGAATGGCAATGATCAGTACTCAGTTTTTTCGTTTTCTCGCTCAGTCTGCCTCTCTCGCCATCGTTCCGACTCACGACGCATCTTTCCTTACCGTCTCTCAGAAGTCGTACCCAATCAGAGAGCCTGTGCGAGAAACGACAAGTTGCGAAAATGAATGATACAAAACAATCGAAAGCGAAATCCCTGCTCTGCGTACCCTCTTCCTCCCGAGAGATGCTCGACAACTTCCGCCTATGCGAACACCTTTCGCTTCTCCAACGGGTCGTTCCTGTGTCCCGGCATGATCTCCTCCAAACGTACTTTCCTCTCTTCTTGTTGTCCTTTGCGAGAACGGTATTTCTTTGCTCGGTCGAACTTTCGGGAAGAAGCGAGTGCTGAGGAAGGTACGAACTCTACAACGTCGAAACAGAACGGACGTCAGCAAGTGATAGGAGAAAAGTCGGAGTCGAGAGAGAGAAAGGCTCACCTTTGTTCTCGTAAATGCAAGCACCGTTGAAACTTCCCTCAAAGATTTTGACCGGGTTCAAAACGAATCGAGGACCGACTTCAGATAGCGAGAGATGGGGAGCTCCTTCCTTTTGAGCGAGTTTCTTTGCTTGTGCTTCCGAGATGGCTTTTTGAGTAGAGGAGGAAGTGGCAGCGATAGCGTCTGCGGGAGGTGTATCGAGGATCTACCGGATCAAATGGGTGAGGACGGTCTCCAGAGATGTCGGAGAGCGAAGATCAAAGGCTCACTTGGTAATTTCGGAACCAGATTTTGCCATCTGCGATCGAAAAGTTGATAACATGGTCGACGAAAGGTTTCGCTCGTCGTGCAGTTTTCGGTACCGCGAAGATCTATACAAAGTGAACATCTCAGCCAAGCTCGTAGATAGATAAGAGAGCGAAAGCTGGACATACGTGAGTGAGAACTTCTTTGATCAATTTCATGTGAGGAGATTCGTCGAATTGTTGATCAAACACGACGATGGGCCGACTTCCTTTGAGGCAGTTTCCAGTCATCTTCATCTCGTCCATTGTGTGAGCGTTGAGAACGTGGAATCGACAGGAAGGACCGTTTGGAGCTTTTGCGGCCCAAAGGTAAAGATCTCCGTGTTGACGACGGGCTTCGAAAAAGAGGATGTTGTTGCAGGATGAAAGGTAGGCAATCTCGTTCAACGAAGGTAGGGAGTGCTTGTCTTCGAGCTTGGCGTCTGAGAGTAACGAAAGAAAGATGAAGAATTAGGGAGAGTCGGCAAAGGACAGGGAAGTCTCCGGGAGGGTCGTACCTTTCTTGGAATGGGGTAACAAGCTGATCAAGTCTGCCATCAAGTGTCTCTGCCTCTGTGAGATTCCCCTTGACGAGATTGTGAGAACTCGCTGTTTGTAGATCGGAGTCTTCTCTCCATCTTCCGTTGCGTCTTCCTCTGCTCCACGTTTGCGCTTGAGTTCCTTCGTGACTGCTGACGGTGCCATCTTTCTGCTGTTCGTTTGGGTCGGAGAGGTGGTGGAGAAGGGAAGAGTCTCTCATCTTTTTTCTCTCTCATCTTTGGTCAACTTGCATACAATCTCCTCCTCCTCCTCGCTTCTCCACATTCACCACCTTCAGCCGCCTATATCGTCACTCAGCTTTCGCCTACGTACGCGTAAACGCCAACTGGATACTTCAGAGACCGACGGAATTCGAGGTTGGAAAGTCGGGTTATTGCAAGTTGGAGCCTGAGGGCAAGGGCAGGGCGTCGAGATGGATACGGGTTCTGTCACGCAGGAGAATGGGCTTATAGGCACCAGTACAAGCTCGAACAGGCGCGCATCTGCCGTCTACCTCGGTTCGAATTCCTCCGCATCGGATCCGACTATCCTCATGATCAACCGTGTTCGACCTTCACCAGCGTGTTCGCCGACGAGCACTCCACCAGGATCACCGATACCTTCTCGAGGCAGCTCTCCCTCAATCCCGCCAAGTTCCGCCTCGCGACGAAGGTTACTCAATTCAGCTTCTACTCAACCTCCTTCCTTCGCTCGTAGACTCTCGAAACCTTTCGTCGACATCGCCATCAAAGCGTCGAGTCCTTCCCTCTACGTCCATTTTCTCCTCTCGCTCGACCCTTCCCTTCTCGCATATTTCATCGTTTCCGTCTCTTCGACAATCTCCAACAAGTCCCTCCTCCGCGGCTTCTTCCAGGGGATCACGTTCACTCTTACGGCATGGCAAATGGCCTGCGCAACTCTGGGGACCATGTTGAGCGTCAAGTTGGGCCATTACAAACCGATCAAGCTCACTCCGAAACGAGAATCGATCATGAGATGGACAGCTCTCGTCTTTTCGTTTGAAATTGCCGCATCCAATCTCGCACTACGTCTCATTCCGGTACCGGTACGTACAGTTCTCACCTTACACCCTTGTATTCCGCTCAGTTCTCATGTCTTCCTGCAGTTCCACATCTCAGTTCGAGCTGCCGCCCCAATTCTCACACTCTGCATCTCCCTCCTCTTCTTCTCCTCGTCTACAACCCTCCGCACCTCTTCTTCCCTGCTCCTCGTCCTCCTCGGTATTTCCTTCACCTCTCTCAACGAAGCCTGGCTTTCTCTCGGTTCTTCCCTCGTCATTCTCTCGACTCTCCTCCTCACTTCGAAATCCCTTCTCACGACCCATCTCCTCTCTGATCGATTCCACCTCCATCCGCTCGATGTCCTCGCGAGAATGTCTCCACTCTCGATGATTCACTGTGGGTTGTTCGCCGTCGCGAATGGTGAATTGCAGAAGTTCTGGCGATTCCTGAGAAGTTCGGATTTCACGAGGGAGCATCTGATCGAGATTGGGTTGAATGGAGTATTGAGTTTTGGAGTAGTCGTGTGCGGATTGATCGCGGAAAGGAGGACGAAACCTCCAGCTCTAGCAATCACCGGTACGTCTTTCTCGCTGCCTTCTATACTCTCTGACCATCGACTATCGACTGAGGAGCTGACTGAACCGCTTCACTCCAGCTCAAGCCGCTCAAGCTACCACGATTCTCGTCTCGATCCAAATCTTTGACCTTCATCTCTCGTTCCTCAATTTCCTCGGAGTCGCTCTCGTCCTCGCCGGCGGAGTCTTTTACGCCCGATACGAAGCAATGGACGATGATGAACGTAACGGAACGACCAATGGCCGAGAAGGTTATTCGGGAGATAATAGCGTTTTACCGATAAAAATGAAGAGAGAAGATCCCCTCCCTTCGGGTTCTGACTCGGCTACGGGAGGGCAGAAAGGGTTCTCGGATTGGTGGACTCGTGAGACGTCGAATGGGAAAGGTTAGAACTTAGGTGAGTGTAATCTCATCTCGACTCGCTCGACACTGCCGTTCGAACTCGCTGACATCTTCCGTGTTTGCAGCTCATTAGAGACTCGGTCGGAAAAGCACATCTTGTTGTCGTTCATAGTCCTTTGTTGTTTGTTTCATATCTCTCTTGTCAGTCACGGAATCACCTCGTTCTCGCTCTGAGCAACTTTCGCCAAAGCATGTCCAAGAGAAATTCTAGTCTCTTTCGCGCCTGAGGAGAACTGGCAGTCATTACTTCACTTCTGATATTTGCACTAGAGTTTACTACTTTCAGATCCAGTTGTTTTTATCGTGTCACAGTTTCGCGCACTCGCGAATGATTCAGAGTTTGGCTTGAACGGCTTCGAATCCGGAAGCGTTGACTCCGGGTCCAGTCTCGACTCCGAGGTAAGTGACCTGTAGGACGGAGGAAGGACCTCTGGTCAGATAGAGCTGAGAAAGGGTATGAAGAGCGAATGCGAACGCACCTTGAGGTCGTCGAGGATGAGAGCGAATCGCTTAGCTCGCTCGCCGAAACCGACAGCCGAGACTGACACGGAACCGCTTCGTCAGCGCTCTTCGAGAAAGAGGGACGGAGTTCGAGGACTCACGATCTTGAGAGAGACCGGCCTCTTTCAACCACTTCAAAGAAGAATCAGAGATAAACTTGAGCTTGTCTCCAGCCTTGAGGACACGTCCCCAAGCTGATTGAACAAAGACATCGTTGGAAGCGAGGACGTAGACCTCGTCGACTCCCTTGGACTTGAGTTTGGAAGCGCCAGAGATGCTGAAGTTTCAAGAGAAGAGAAAGGGAGATCAGTTTATAGTGACCCAGGTGTTGTGCTGAGGAGAGCAAGGACGTCAGGACGTACAAAGGAGGAATGTGATTCTCGGAGCAGGTAGGAGTGAAGGAACCGGGAACAGCGACGATTACAACCTGCGAGTCGAAAACGAGATCAGTTTCTGACTCCTCTCGGGGTTCTCGTCGGAAAACGATGTACCTTCTTGCCCTGTATGAACATGACGGAACTGGTCAGCCTCAGACGGAAGAGAACGCCGTCGTGAGGGAAGCGAGTGAGCTCTTACCTTCCAAGAATCAGTCTTGACGGTCGAAGGACGACCGCAAACCGCGGGGTCATCGAGTTCAGGAGCGTATTCGATGGTAGCGAATTCACCTACCGGCAATGAAAGAGAGGAAAGAGTCAGTCAAAGTCGAACGGGTCGTGAGATGATTAGATCATCCGCTTCCGAGTTGCGCATTACAGCCCCGCTGCAAGTCTGAGACTTCACGCTAATCAGCGACCTCTCCCACCGTGCTCCTCCATCTTGGGTTGCGTGCCTCCACGACAGGATAACTTGGTGACCGACACGTGTTGTTTGCTCGAGCAGGAGACTGAGCTGCTCACTTACCGCTGGGGATGGTCGAGCCGACTTCGATAGGTGCCATTGTGAATGAGTCGAGTGTATGTGGTGAGGGAGAGAGCCTGTAAGGCGAAGTTGCGCAATTTCGTTCAGATTTGAGGACGACAGCGGTAACGAGTCGCACAATCTTACTAATCCGAGTCACAAAGGTCTAGCCCGACCTTGAAGCTCGAGAGTCGAGAGCGACAAGTTCCGATTTTCGTTTTCGACTCCGAGTCATTCCTGTCTCTCGTTCGACTCAGTAACGCTACAGACGACATTATATTGACAGATGGAAACAACAGATCGTGTATTAGGGTAAGATAAGTACGAGAAGGGAAAGCTATATACAGAGGAGAGCTGACAGCGAAATGAGCTCAGACGTTGTTTTCACCGACGACAGTCTTGTCAATGCTGTACTTCGGGTGATTCTGAAGCGTGTTGTCGGGAATTGTAGTCTCCGATGTCGCCGAGACTCGTGAAGGACGAGGAGCGAGACCGTGAGCGGCGAGAGCTTCGAGGAGATGTTCGATGCGGTCGAGGCGAGCGTCGTAATCGATTGCAGGTTGTCCAAGGTTGTAGACTTGCGCTCCGTCTCCTTCCGTGAGCAAGTCTCCGAGACCAGGTCCTGAGGTAAGCAGAATCAGAATCAGCGAGGTGAAAGATGAGAGGATTGCGAATGAGAAAACTCACCTTGTACTGCGACAATCGTCGCATTCGCTGGTCCAGCTCCATCTTGCGCCGTGAGGGGTGCTTCAGTCTTCTCAGTGCTCTTCGAAGGTGTGTGATTGTCGAGGAGGTTTTGAGCGGGAGCAGCAAGTTGACCGAGCTTGCCTTTCGCAGAGTTGTCGTCGTCTTCGGGACCGAGAACCGTCTCGAATTCTAACCATCTGCAACGGGGAGAGAAGTCAGAGAAGGTGATAGTGCGACTTCGAGGATCGAGCTCACTTGATGAAACGGTAGAAACCGGCAGCGAGTGTACTACCCATCAAGGGGCCTAACCAGTAGATCCTGTTGGTATTTTTCAATTCAGTTAGCTCAGCGTCTGTAGTAGGGAGTCGAAGGCAAGGGAGCGTACCAGTGGTACGATGCGAAGCTGTGGAGGACTACGTCCGGTCCGAAAGAGCGCTATGATTCGATTCTGAGTCAGTGAACCTGACTCTCAGGAAAGTAACTTCCACGACACAGGCGAGAGCAACTCAGAGACTCACAGCAGGGTTGAGAGCTGGAAACAAAGAGAAAGAAAATCGAGACGACGAAAAGATCAGCTGAAGACCTCTTAGTCTTCAGACGAAAGAGCACGAGCTTACATCCTCCAGTGTAGTAGACTCCCAAAAGTTCAGCGATGAAGAGCGCAAGACCACTAGGTAGGAACGAAATCTTTTCGATCAGCTCGGATCCAATTCCGGTGAGAAACTTCTCGACTCACATTCCGATCGGTGCGAGGAACGTTGCCTTGCTCTTCTCAGCAGCGAGTAGTAGACTATAAGACGGAGGGGGAAACGAGGATGATCAGTTTTTCGTCACTTTATACTTCCGAACCGCACGACACGGTTCTCTCGTCAATCTTGACGAGGAATGCTCGAGCTCCCAATGCGACAGATAGACGCGCCAGATAGGCGGAAGAGAGAGACGGGAGAGATCAGGACTCACATCGCAAGCATTAGCATCGAAGTCAAAAACATTTCAAGGAAAAGGCCTCGAGCAACCGACATTCCGGCAGTCAAAGTCGTTCTACAGTTCAGGGTGCCCGGTAGAATTGCCTGGATGATTGCTGCGCCTGTTATTCCACCTGTGGACGCACCAATGTGAGGATCCTCATAGCGCCTAACAAAAACTCAAGAGAAGTGGAGCAAATACCTGCGATCTGCACCACGGTGAGGATTGCGGCCCTCGTAGGGCTGATAGCGCCTGAAAACGATCCAAGAGGAGCCGAGAAATCAGTTTCCGATTCATCTATGGCGGGACGAGCTCATCGGAAGCTCACCAACGAGCATCATTCCCCAGGAGACTGTGGGAGTCGACAGAGTGCCGTGGACGAGCGGTACGAGTCGTAGAAAGAAGAAAGTCCGAGGCGGAGAAAAGTGAAGAAAAACGAGATCGCATCAGTCAGTCTCGGCAATCTTCTAGAGTCGACCCCTACAAGGTCAGCGAAGGGGCAGTACGTACCTGCCGGGTTGAAGAGTCCTCCACTGACTCGGAAGAAAATCCAAGCGTTGACAGCACTGCGAACGAAGTCAAGATGAGCGCAGTTCACGCACGACGGATGGTAAGAGAGAGCGTACAGAGAGAACCCGAAACAGAGAGCAATGTAGAGCCTACTCGAGACATTCGACTGTGAAGTCAGCATGATGCGTGAGATGATGGACAAAAGCGAGCGAACTTGCAAATTCGAAGTATTGACAACGGCAGCTTGAGAATCACCTTGTCCGTCTTGAATGGCGCCTGAGTAGTAGTGAACGTGTCAGTAATGAGAAAGTGTTTGCGGAAGTCGACTCTCGAAAAAGAAGAAGGAGAGAACTCACCCGTTACACTCGTGTTCGGAATCAGGGCTACATTCGTACCTCCCAGAGCAAACAGAAGGAACATGCATGTGCCCACGTATTCACCTAGACCCGATACGTTAGCGTTTGAGCCCGAGAGTGTCAGCGTTTGAGAAATCTTTGCGAAATTTTGGAGAGAATCTTCAGATTCGACTCACCGATGGCGGCGATGAAGTGATTTTTGAGGGCGAGAGTGGCGGAACCTCTAGCAGGGTCTCGTAGGTTGTAAGTGAAGCGTCCTCGAAGTCGTTTACCCGTGTGAACGTGTCTGTGTCGATGGAGATTCTCTCCCGGCTGGGGGTGGAGAGATTGCATCCCGCTTGATCGTTGTCTAGGTCGAGTAGACTGGGTATCGTTGAGCGGGGCCGATTAAATTAGGAGGGGCGTCGTCTGGAGTGAGGTGAGAGTTGAAGAGGGGAAAATCTCCGCTGTGAATCGTTTGCGAAAATGTCTGCCATCATCGACGTCGCTCGTATCAACCGTTGACCGCAGTTAGAGACGATCTCTGAAGATCAGGAGTCTGATTCGCCGAAGCGACTGAAGTTTAAGCCGGATGACATCAACTTTGCAACTCAAAATCAGCGTTCGAGACAATGTGCCTCAGTGAATGAACCGAGCGCAAAACTCCGTTCACAGAGAGTTGAAGGTCGGCCTTGACGCTTCTTCGTCGTCGGGGTATGGTGTGCACAGTCCGCGGTGAACGCACAGACTACGCACGGGCGCTCGGAGGTCACCGCGGACTTTCTGAGAGAGATGGTCGACGGTGACAAAAGTTCGTTATTACTTCGTACCGACTTGGTACAAAAATCGACGACCTAGGTAAAAACGGCAAAAGCGCTTGGTTCGATCCTGGTGGGGTTCGAACCCACGATTTCCTGCTCTACAACGATTTCCCGCTCGAGTGAGGCAGTAGCCGAGACCGGAGGCAGACACGTTACCACTTCGCCACAGGACCGCTCCGGGGACGGGGGGGGGCGGAGGCGCATATTGATCGTGTAGACGTTCTGGACGCAGAGAGGGAAGAAAGCGGAAGTTCCAAAATTTTGCGCACAAACCCTTCGCACAAGCCGCGAGAACCTAGCGGGAGGTGCGAGCGTCGTTTACTCGATCTGTGCACAGCTGCGCTTCTGAAGGAGTGTGCGCGAGCCCTGGTACCCGGTTTCGGCTGATGTGCGAATCACTCGCACCCCGTCACTTCTTGTTCTTCTCTCGCTCTCTTTTCCATCTTTCCCACGTTTCTCACTGTCACTCTCTCACTCGGCTCTTCGTATCGATTTCGATCCTCATTCCGCAAGACTTCCGCTTTTGATCAAGATGTCTGACTCGTAAGCGATCCCGACCTTTGGGTTCATCTGCCGGCCAAGCTTCTGACCACACAGTGAGCAGTGATGCTGAATATAGCTCCGAGGAGTACGACTACGAACCAGAAGATCTTGTCGTTCCACCAGAACTCCTCATCGGAACTGTGAGTTCACATTCATTCACTAAAACTAGCAGCTGACCGTGACTCGCCGCTTAGCCGACACTGTGGCGAATGATGCTCGTTACTCCAACCCTCCTCCAAGCGTTCTACGACATCGGATTCACTTCTTACTCGATCGGGTATCAGAAAAGGAAAATAATCGGTGAGTTTGCCCTCTACTGAGCAAGTCCTTACACGTATTTATCAAGCGATGATCTTGGGTATTACTAGCCATGGGAGACATCATCATTGTGCGAGGTCATGACGAGGAAGCGATCTACGCAATCTACGAAGACGACGAGGTTGCTGAGGATGTCGCTTCGAAACTTACAATCCTCTTGTGGGACTTCCTCAACAGTGAGTCAGTTCCAAAGCCCTGAAGGAACGCCGGTGTGATGAGAAGCGTCAAGCTGAACTACCTTTGTCCAACAGCTTCGAGCTCTGAAATTATGGTGAACACCTTGACTGACTCCAAGATTGAGAACATCCACGGATTTGAGGATCTCCCGGAAAAAGTTCAGGAGAGGGTTGTCAAAGAAGGAGAGTACATTCGTCAGCACAGTGAGTCTCTCGCTACATCGTGTCTCGACGAAATTCCGACCAAGCTCGAGACTCTTGCTTGTGCGTCCAGATATGGTTGTCGAACTCGACGAGTCTGAACGCTTGACGGTGCATACCGTGGAACCCACGAATGAACAGAAACCTTTCCTCCAAGCTCTGCAAAACGTCAGGGATCCCGAAGTAAATCTGGTTCAAGCAGTCCTTTCAACTCGTCAGGGCTCGACACTGACTACGTCTCGATGGACCAGTTTCACAAGGCGATGTGGGGCCGTCCAGGGTCCGACAAAGACAGTTACGGGCTCACGCGAGGACCTCGAGCGTTGACGGAGGAAATCGCAAGTCTCGCTCTGCCTTGATCTCTCTTACGATTGACTGACAATCTCTGCCTCACGATCTCAGTTCTGCGAGAAGCTGGAGACCTCAAACGGTAACCCAGGAATCTTCGAAGGAGGGATCTACGACCGTGATCCCGAAACCGACTCAATCGCCGTCGAGAGGGCCGAGGTCGTACTCGAACAGCTCGAGAAATCCGTCCATATCGACCACCTTTGATTCTCCTCGAGTCTGTGATACCTCCGATACTTCCCCGCTTTGCCCTCGTTTGACTACATACCATTCGCAATCTGGAATTGTTCCCTCTCGTTTAGTTTGTTCTCGCAATTGCCCCTTTCGTCGTTAACTTTCCCTCGTCTCATAGAGACAAGAGAATCTCTCACCGTCTGAGTGCGAGTCCGAGTTCAGATAAGTGAATGCTGTTTAGCTCGCAGAACCGCATCGCTCCATCGTCTCTCAGAACTCAGCACCGAACCTTGGAGAGCTGAAACGACAATCGTATTCACGCTCATTGATCTACTTCCATCCCATTCGTATCTGCTCCAGCGTCGAAATCATCGAATCCTTCCATCATACCCAACAAATGCTCAACGATGAAACTCTCCCTAACGAGTTTGTCCGCCCTCGTCAAATGCCGCTCCGTATAAGAAATGAGAGCGCCGAGAACCTCTCCCGCATTGTTCTTCGAGTCGTTTTGCTTCTTTGGTTTCGTAACGACTCCATCGAGCATTCCATCGAGATCGAGAACTTCTCCATCGTTCTCCTCCGACGTCTCCTGTCGACCTTCGAGAGCAGCGAGAACGGCATCGGCATCGTGGTATTTGAGAATTGCGTGAAGAATGCCTTGAGCGACATCGGAAGACCGAGAAACCGTATTCCAGTCCTTGATGTAACTGAGTAGTTGTCGCAGATCAGAAGGAGATAGGGATTTGACCACGGCGTCAACATGTCGAGAACCGGTGAACGAGAGGAGATCGGCAGCAGGGTCGCTCGAGGAGGAAGGAGAATCCGAGGTTAATCGAACTTCGGTGAAGAGTTTGAGGAGACGTCGAGGTTGATCCATCGAGAGGGCGAGGAGAATAGCGTTCGAGTAATCGTTGATCGCGAGATAGTTCTCGTAATCTTGCTCTCTGCGAAGGGAATGTTTCGGTCAGAACTTTGCCTCCGAACGTGAACGTGAAGAGAGAGTGAACATACTTGAGTACCAATTCCTCCTGCTCTTGAATCTTTTCGAGCTCTTCGGATTCCGTCACGTCTTCCCACACTGTGATCACCGAGTCCGCTCCTCCTGAAACGACGTGTTTCTCATCTTTCGAAACCGCCAATGCCCAGATCTGTTAGAGGACCGAGGGAAAGAGTCAGTCTCTGCTTTTCAGAACGTCGAAAGAGGAATAGTGTACCTTCTCCTCGTGGTTATCAAGTGTCGAAACGCACTCCTCATCTTTCACATTCCAAACTTTGACCAATCCATCACTCGCGGCGGAAGCGATTTGCATTCCCCTCGTCAAGAAGTCGACCCTCAACACCGTATTCGAATGTCCTTCGAACGTCTTGACGCAAGTGAAATCGGCCAAACTCCACAACT
This sequence comes from Sporobolomyces salmoneus, assembly GCF_050403485.1. Taxonomy (NCBI): domain Eukaryota; kingdom Fungi; phylum Basidiomycota; class Microbotryomycetes; order Sporidiobolales; family Sporidiobolaceae; genus Sporobolomyces; species Sporobolomyces salmoneus. Next base: position 78,143 of record NW_027481120.1, read on the forward strand.
TGATCGTTCGATCTCCTGAAGCGGTCGCGAGACATTGATCGACTGGCGAGAACTTGACGCTCCATACTCCTCGTTTGTGTCCTTTGAAAGTACCGAGTAACGAAAGTTGAGCCGATGCTGGAGTAGATTTCGTTTTCGAGGTGTAGGTGATTGAGAAGAGTTTCGCGGTACGATCTTGAGAACCTGAAGCGAGGAGTTTATCGTTAGGAGCGATATCGAGAGTGTTGATATCCTTGTCGTGGATCTTTGTTGTCGACATTGATCGAAGAGGAGAGAGTTCGTCGTTTTCCGAGGAGACGAGAGAAGCCAAGTCCCAGATCTTCGCCGTTCGATCTTGAGACGCCGTGATGAGGAAGTTGTTCTCCTTCTTCGATACTGCGACAGCTCCGATCGATTCGACGTGACCCTCCGCCTTTCCGATACACCTCCAACTCGGTTGACCGTCCGAGGAAGACAGTGCCGAATTCGGTGGACTCTTCCAAATCCGTGCAGTCTTGTCTTTCGAACCACTAATGAGGATCTGACCGTCTGCTGATCGCGCGAGACACAGTACGACGTCCTCGTGACCTTCGAGGAGAGACGTGTTGAATCGGTTGAGGTCGTAGATTCGAATCAAGTCGGAATTTGTTGCAACGGCGAGGTGAGATTCAGGTGCGGGTTCTTCGGAAGAGGTCGAGGGGAAGGGGGAGAGGTAGCAAGTGTCGATGACTTCGTCGTTGAAACCGATGATTTGCCGAGTGATCGAGAGGTGAGGAAGAGAACGAGTGACAATGTTTTGATCGACAAAGATGGCGGTAAGGGAAGATTGTGAAGGTGTGTTGCTGCAGGTGACGACAAGAATCAGCACACAGAAAAGGTTCGAACGAAGGAAAGAACACTCACATGATGCTGAGAATTTCGTGCACTTTGCCCTCTTGAACAGGAGTCTCGTCCGCCTTCGTCTTGATCTGCTCTCCGGTCAAGAGATCCCATAACCTGATCACACCCTTGTCACCTCCCGTATAGATCGCCCTCCGTGTCGTGCTTCCCTCCTTTTCTTTTCCTTTCTTACTTTCCTCTCCCTCTTCAATCTCGACCAATCCAACCGATTCTAACGTCTCGAATACGGGCATCGTTCTCCTCAAGACACCTCGCTCGAGATCCCACACGTTGACGACCTTGTCCCTTCCTCCACTGACCAAACTCTTTCCATCTTTCGTTGTGTCGAGTCCCCGAACGACACTGTTATGTCCATCCAAGACGTGTAGACATTCCCTCGTACGTAAGTCCCACACCCTGATCTTGCAATCGTCTGCCCCGGTAACGAGTTTCGCTCGACCTTGTTTCCCTCCGTCTCCCGCACTCGCGATATCAAACGTGATCGCACTGATGACTCCTCCATGACCTTTCAGTACGTGTGTGCAGTGACCTCGAGCGGCATCCCACACTTTAACGACTCCATCTGCGGATCCCGTTGCGAAAAGCGTTCCAGTCGGATCTGAAGCGCAAGTGATGATCGGGGCTTCGTGAGCTCGAGGGATGTGACGATGGAGGGAGAGGGAAGGAAGGGAGTAGATGTGAAGGGCGAGGGATCGACAGCAGGTAAGGAGATAACCTCCGGCTTGAGGTGAGAGGGGAGAAGGAGTAATCGCCAGAGTCGTGACCGCCGAAGTGTCCTACTCGTCACGGGTCAGCTTGAGCACTCTGTATGCTTCTGTGGAGCTTCTCGACGTACCCCTTTGAGCTCTTGCACAGGGTTCCCAGTCTCAATCTCTGTAACGAGTGCTTGTTCGTTCAAAGTCGAAACGAGCCATGAACCATCTCCCGACAAGACTGCTGCGCCTCCCGTGTGAATCGGTGAATAGGTTCTAGCTGCTGTGAAGCTACGCAGGCAAGAAAGAGAGAGGGATCAGTTCGACAGGCTCGAAAAAGGAAGAACTTCATGATGAAACCCTTCTCGAGCTCCTTCGTGGTCGAAAGTCCCGTAAAAAGTATCGAGGGGAGCTCATGACTACATCCCTCAGCTTACGAGCCCTATGCCGGAGCCGTTGTTGAGTTGATCAAGAGTTTTGATCGAAATCTTTCCCGGCTTTCCCTTTCCACCTCTGATGGAGCTCTGACAAGGAAGGTGTAGTCGTTAGCTTACCTTGTCTTGAACCTCGGTCTTGTATTGCTCATGGCGAGAGGCGAGGTGAATGGTTGTTGAACAAACCGAGCGTTCTCTCTTTCTCTCCTCCTCTGCCTTCGATCCGACAAAACTATCTCGACAAGTTGAAGCATGAGTCAGCCATGGAGAAGAGGCTCAGGGGTAGCACAGACGCCAACCGGCAAACGAACGCAATCAATCTGGGCGAATTCATCGAACAATCATTCGCCCTCCGCTCGAACTGAGCCAGGAATCAATAAAGATGGGCTGAGGATGGCAAGAAAGGACCTCGGCGGCAAGCGGGAACAGGACGAATTCAATTTGTTGCTGTCTCCGTCGAGAGGAGTTGCAGACGATGATCCATCTTCGTGAGGTCTCTTCCTCACTCTCAATCGACAGCATGAGTCGTACGAGCTGATGCTTGATGATCGCAGACTTCGAAATCCTGCGATACAAGAACGATTTCGAGATCACATTGCTCAGAAGCTCAAGAAATGGTGTTCAAACTTTCCATTCGGTTCTCTTTCGACGGATCTAAAGCGAAGGAACGAAGAGCTCGGTATTATCTTGCTTGACTTGCGTGAGGATCTCAGTAGCGTTGGAGATCTCGTCAACGGCTAACCTCTTCATTCTTACTCTGGTAGGGAAACTCCGTGAAGGGATTCATTCGATTCGTCGAATCGACACCTTCGCCTGCGAAGGTGAGTCTTCTCGCTCGATGCTCACCTCAGTGGAGTACAACGAACTGACGCACCATGTGTCAATTCCAGTGTACGAGACCTCCGTCTTGCTATCGCTCGTCGCGTCGAATCAAGCCCAATTCTTGTCCTCGCTCCCTCACCTCGTCACCGTCATTCACCCGACACTCGCTCGAGACGAACTCGCAACATCTCTCGCATCCCTCTCAGTGTCTTCGACACCATCTCGTCCCGGTCCCTCAAACGAGACAAGATCGTTCTACCTCACATTGCACCTCTTGCATTCTCACCTCCTACCTGCCTTCACAAGCTCGACTTCCTCACAAACGACTTCATCGCCGCCTCTATCGACATTCCTTCCGACGTTACTCTCCCTCTGTACCCTTTCATCCCTACCCCGTCCTCCAAAGCTACGACCCTCATCTCCAACTTCCTCTCAACCTCCGGCTGCCGACCCGTACATCTCCTTCCTCCTCGAACTCCATCTCGCCCTCATCCACTCATCTCTCTCGACACTTTCAACCCTCCTTTCTGGGCTCCCTCCGCCTCCCTCTTCGATCCAATCGCATTTCAACTCGCTCCTATCCCTTTCTTCGAAACAGGCTTCTAACCCACTAGCCCTGCTACTGAAGGATTCAATCCCGCAACTACGAGAACAGTTCTACAGATCGACAATCGAGAAAGCGTTCAGGATCCCACCGGATCCGATCGAGTGGTTGAGTAAATGGTTATTGTTCGATTTCGAGGTTCGAGTCGAACGTGAGTTAGGACTGTTCGACCGCCAGCTTGGTAAAGCAGAGTTGCGAGGGAGACGGAAGGAGAAAACGGTTGAGAGCTGGGACGACGAAGAGGACGAAGAGGGAACGAAAGAGAAAGCGCTGATGGATGAAGCGGTGAAGAAAGAAGCGGAGAGGAGAGCGGTCGAGTTTATCAAGCTCAAGAAGAGGATTACAACTTAGAGCGAGAGTTTCGTATATCGTATCTGTTGTTGTATCAATTTATTCGATTCCATCCTGCGAAACGACAAGCTCTGATCGTTCTCGCGTAGACGATGCCAGTATTCTTCCGACTGAATGTTGTTTTTCCGACTGCAAACAAATGAATGCATGCGACAAACCAAGATACTACACGAGATGAAGAATAAGTTAGAATGAAAGAGATAGAACTGGAGAGGTAGATGGGATCCTTTTCCTATGAGAGACAGGGATGTTCCGGAATAATAATAAGACAAGAGTGGTAAGGTAACAAGGGTGAAAGCTGAAACGAGTGTGAGGAATTTGCGTAAAGATAAGTAAACGAACAAGGTGAGAAAGAAACGAGTGTTGCAGTTAGAGAGAAGGGAAACGATTCCGACGAGAGATAGAAAAGGTGAGAGTGTCTGTGGTGGTTGGAGAGCGAGTTGCGAGGTCGAAGTCAAGGTCGTAAGAGTGTGTGCGAGGGTGCGAGAAGAAAGGGATCCAGATTAGGGGCTTTAGACGAGTACGACGAGTCCACCGGCGACGACTGCCGAGAAGACAGTCACGAGCGAAGAAGTGACCGAGAGGCTCGAAGAAGATCCCAAAGTCGAACCAGATTGATTAGATTGTTGATCTTGTCCTGGTGAAGACGACGATTCGGCCGATCCAGCGGTCGAGGTCATCGTAACGACGGGGGCTTGCGAGAAGACGGAGAAGGTAAAACCACTGGAGGAGTGAAAAGATGAACTCAGTCATGACTTCGTTCGGAAGAAAGAGAATAACTCACGCAACGTTTCCGCCCGAACTGCTAGAATCGGATCCGTTCGAGTTTGATCCACTCGACGAATCGGAAGCTGAAGCTGAAGATCCAGGATTGTAGGCAGAGGCAGAGGCGAGAGGTGCCGTTGTTATCTCAGCAACTTGCGTGACCGTGTATCCTCCTCCTCCGTTTTCAGCGTCTGACGATGAAGATCCAGAAATCATGTTACCCGAGGCAGAGGCGGTCGAATTTCGCGACGACGACGACGAGGATTGGGAGGAAGACGACGATGAAGACCCAGACGATGATGCTGAGTTGCTGGTAGTTCCAGAAGTCGAAGAAACGGCGAATCCGACAGCGGGAGCACCATTTTGCGAGTAACTATAGACAGTGTAGACGGCTTTGAGGAAAGTCGCTCCCACGATTGCACTGCGATTGTGAAGAAGGTCGTCAGCCTTGAGGACATCACAGCTGAAGGAACTCGATCACTCACGTCAAGCTACCCGAAGGGTCGTACACGTCCTGAGGCATAACGGCGAGGATACAGCTCGACTTGTCCGATGCGGAAGCGTAACCGAGGAACAAGTCGGAGAGAGGGATCTTGTATTGGACTCCTCCGAACGAGAACGCGAAAGTCGAGAATTCCGCGACGCAAGGAACGTGCCAATCGTTTCCGACTTGTTTGCCTCCAATCGAAGAGTAGAGAGCTGAAGCGACTGAAGTCGGTACGTAGATGAGGGAAGTTCCGGAATCGATCGCAGCGACCATGTTCGTTCCGGAGATCAGGTTGCCGCCGACGGCGATACCTTCACTTGGGACACTCCAATAACCTTGCGATGAGACGGGGACGTAGTTTCTGCGCGAGTGACAAGGTCAAGCGTCAATTCGTTGCATTCGAGCGATAGAGCGATATTACTTACAGCGAACCCGTGAACTTTCCAGAATCGTAGCATCCGATACAGAGTTCTCCTCCTCCAATCGTACCCCGACTCTGCGAAGTCAGGTCTCGAGCGCGTTGAAAGTAGATTCCAAAATACGGGTTCGAAACGAGTGAGTTCGTAATCATGTTTTCGAAGGGCCTACGCTCGGCATCACTTCTTGTCAGCTCAGACTCTCAACGAGGGCACAGGAAGAGGGAGGACTAACGTCGGCGCTCCACTGCTCGCAATCGAACTGAAACTCATACCCATGATCCCATCGGAAGGGAGCGATTCGATGACTGGGGCAAGAGTCGAGGCGAGGGCGAAGATCTGTTTCGGTACCGTAATCGAGCCGAGAGTGACGGAGTCGCGAGCAAGGAGGCCAGAGCTTGATCCGGTTCCGTATTGAATGTCCCAGGAAGCACTCGAGCCCTCGTATGTTGATGAGGATCCCGAGTTGAAGGTTTCGTGGGAAGTTTGTGCGGATTGTCCCGGTACCCAGAGGTCGCCTGATCCGGTATCGAAAATAACGTTGAAAGATTGACTTGGGGTTCCGATTCCGATTCCTCCGTAGTAGGATGAATCAGTTCCTCCAGAGACTATCGGCGGAGGAGGAGAGCGGAAGAGTCAGTTTTCCATTTCAAAACCCTAGGTGCGTGACGCTCGACTCACAGTAGTCCGTCAAGTCGACACTGGCAGTAGAAGCCCTCTTCTCGAGACCGCTCGTACGCTTCTCGAGTTGTCCTCGTTGTTCCATCTCGATCGCTCGTTCGAAGACGTTCTGTCGTCGCTTCATGAGTTTCGCGTTCGTCGAGTTTGTGCCGGTGATGACATGATTTGCTTTGAAGTTGACTCGAGCTTTGCTGTATCGGCTCGTGGTACGTGCAAAGTCGTTGAGGAGGAAACTGTCAAATTGCGAGGTGCGTTAGCGAAAAGGGAAAATGAGCACAAACCTCCTTAACGCCGAACGAGGGAACTCACTCGTGGTTGACTACACCGTACTCATCACTGACATCGAGCATACGTTTCGCCAGTTTGAAGCGGTGAAGGGATCCTCCTCTGTGAGCATGTTCCCCTTGTACTGCTGAAACGGAAAGGGCCGATGAGAGAAGCAGAAGGAGGACGGTCGAGGGAGTGGTAGTTGAGATAGATAGCATTGTAGTTTATATCGTCTTTGTGAAGTGCTGAGTCGAGTTGAGTTGTATGAATGTCAAGGTGATAGAGAGGAAGGAACGTGGGTTGCGGATGCTGTGGCCGTTTCCTGTCAAAGGATAGCGATGGGGTATGAAGAGGCGAGTCTGTGGCCGGGCACCAACTTCGAGTTGGTGATAGAGTGAAGGAGAGAAAGAGAGCTCCAAATCGCGAGAATTTTCGACTTCAAATCTTGCACCTCTGACTTTCGCGCACCAACGCGTGAAATTCAATGGAAATTGTCTCCAATTCAAGCTACTGTAGTCTTCGCGCAGTCAAAACGGCTCGCTTACAGGGTAACTCGCAGCAATCACTTTTGGTCACGTGAGGAGAGGCACTTGCAAGCTTCGTTTTCACGGATGCCCTTCACGTTCGCTGTAATGAACCTACGAGCTGCTGAATTTACATCATCTATAAACAGTAGAGCCCACAGAGTCGTTGGAAGTCAAGGATACAAAGTTCGGACTCTCGATCTCATTCACTCCGACACCTGACCTCAATTGATGCAGCTTCTCGAGAGGAGATAAGTAGAGTCATTCTATGTCTCGCTCGGGTGCATCACGACGAACCTCGACTTCAGCTTCGAGCAAATCCGGTCCATCATCAACCACCACTTCTCACGATTTCCGACCATCTCCCCTCGACGCAATCCTTGCGGAACAAGGCCTACAACGCTATCGACTAGACCCGCCGAACTGGAGAGCTCCTTGGGACGGAGATGAGGGAGATGACGGACCAGGTTCAACGAAGATGAGAGGGAAAGGAAAGGCGTGGCCAGTGTTCTACCCGACGAGAGATGGTATGGATGAAGATCAGATGACAGAGTCAGCCGTCAAATCGGGATATTCAGCGAAACTACCCATCGCAGTGAGTTCACTCGAATCCCAAACTCTCCCTCGTTTCGCCCTAACGACTGGATCTTTGCTCTAGGCCGATACATTCTCTGCACATGGACACATTCTCGATAACCTGAAGGCGAAAGGAATGCTCGAGAACCTCTCAAGAATCGTGACAGCGGTTCAACAGAAGCGAGAATCTCAGTTACCGACTTACGGGCGAGCCTTTCTGCACCCTCTCCGACTTGATTTCCATGCTGATCACCTAAAAATCCCCCTCGTAGACCCTCAACTTTCCGACTCCCATCTCGTATTACTCTGACCGACAATAAACGAGAAACCTGGTTTTCAGATCTCGCGAACCCTGCGGTTCCGCTCTCGAAACTGAGCAGGAGCGTACCGCACGGATACAAGGGAGAAAAGGGACTCGATATGTTGGCGGCGAGAAAAGTGGAGATTGGAAGGGCAGTATGGTTTGTTCGAGCGTTTGGAGGTATCGAAATCGTGAGTTTTCACTTCACTCACCATCAAGACTCTTTCGCTGACCTTCATCCCGTGGATGGCGTCATAGCAATCTCTCGCAAAATCTCGTCTGCTTCCGACCGCGATCGCACAATATACCTCAGAGTTCACGACGGTCGTTTGCGAATTCGTTCGAAAACAATTGCTCAACTTGAGCTTGCCCGACTCTGAATCCGCTGCACCTTTGATCCCTCAACATAGTCGAACGAGGACGACATCGTCGAACGCATCAGCTCTAAAAGTATCGAGCGATTTCACGGACCCAAAAGCGAGAACGGCTTGGAAAGAGAAATTCGACTACACGTGAGTCACAACTCGGGTTCACTTTCCTGTGTCTCGCTTGATTCTGACTATGCTAGTGAACTGTGTGCAGACTCATTCTCCTCAACTCTCTCCTCTCAGGTTCCCTTCTTTCGACGCCTCAATTCATTCGCTTCTTAGTTTCAATCATCGATCCTTCAGCTACGACTTTGGCGCAACTATCAGTAGCCTTGTTACTCGTCGAAGAGTACTGGGATGAAGTGCTCGAAGACGAACCAAGTACGGCGAGACTTGCTAGAACCTGTCTCATCAGATTGGAACAGGTTTGTCTCTCTTCTCTCAACCTCTGCGTACCTCGACTCACACAGTCTTTCCCGTATATGCTAGGTCGAACAAGCCTCTCTCCTTTCCTCCTCTCCCCTCTACGCCACTCTCGAGAATACCCTCACTTCCCTCGTTCGCTCTGCTTTCCTCGCTCTTCCCGACGCATTCGCCTCCCTTTGTCCTGTCCCGATCTTTCCCTCGACTTCTCTCGCCTCGTCTCCAGTCCCGCTGCTACCCGTGCAAGTTTCCGAGAAGCTCGAAACCGTCTTACTCGAACCGAAATCAGGCTTCATCACGGCAGACGACGTCGAACAAGATCCATCAGTACTCGAGATCATTCGAGCAGACCTCTCCGACCTTGCACATCGACGTCTCGAGGCTTCTCGAATCCCGACTACTTCATCTTCCGCTCAAAATCCCTCCCCAAGTAGCGACGCAGAATCCCGAGAACGCGCCCAGTTGGACCTCATCACTCGCCTCGACAACTTTGCATTCCCTCAATCAATAGCCTCACTTCATTCTCAGATTTTCCTCCCTACTTCGGCTCAAACGCCCTCTCTCGCAACTTCGTCAACTTCTCCGAACCCTTCTCTCGTTTCTCCTTCGATTTCAGCGACCGCCAACGGACCTTCTTCGGAGCCTCCTCGCACTCGTTCCCGAACGAGAGGACCGATCCTACCCCTAAAAACCGCCTTGCCGATCTTGTTCACCTGGTCGACCACTCCTTGTCGATTGCCTGGAACCCATCGGAGACCAACCGTCGCGAATTTGATCAGTATCGAGCTCGAAAGGGAACGGCAGGTTGAAGAGAAGGAAAGAGGAAGACAAGGAGTTCGAACGAGAAGCACCAGGACTTCAACCTCGACTTCGAGCTCGAAAGGATCGCAAGGCGTCGTCGAAGCGTTCGTGAAATGGGTCGACGACCGTTATAGCACAGAGGGACCGGAGAAGCTGTCGGGCAAGACGATCGGAAGTCGCTCGGACGTGAGAGGACTCGCGGAAGAGTTGATGCGAGTCGGAGCGCTGAGTTATGGTCATTACATGCAGAAGATGATTGCGAGGGGAGAGACGGAAAGAAACCCAGTCGATGGAGGGGAGGAATCGATTCATCTTTGGATTCTCCAAACGGCTGCAATTGAGGACGCGAATACGGGAGGGAAACAGGCGACGAAAGGTCGAAAGGACGATTACGAGGAGTTGAGGAAGGTCCAAGAGAAACTTTCAATTGTGCAACTCGAACTCGCAAGGATCGTTCCGAGGTGGAGTGGAGGAGGAGGACCCGCGCCGGAAGAAACTGAGACGAAAGTCAACTTCGATACCCGCACGCTGCTAGAAGCCGTTTCCAGCCTCGCCGAACGTGGAGAACGTCTCTCGGTGACTCGTGACATAGTATCGAATGGATTGTCGAGGGTCATTTCGTCGTCAGCAACTGGAACGCTAGCGATGGACCCCGAATCTTTCGCTTTGATCGTCAACGTTTTTGATCTATGTCGAGATTATGCCGGTCTCTTACAGGTAAGCTCAGTGTTTCGATTTCGTGCATTCATGTGCACGTAACTCATCCCATTTGTTCAACAGCTTCTCGTCATTCTCTTGCGACAAAATCCCTCACCCTCTTTGCTCTTCGAAATCGTCGACCTCGTCTCGACACGCCTTGACCTCTGGTCAGCTCTCGGAGGACTATCAGAATTGGCGGATGCTCTCGCTTCCACCCTCGACAACAGCACCGGTGCTTCGAGGAGAAGACTTCTCGCCTGTCTGAGACCCCTTGCGATCGCGGGCTACCTCAAAGGTCCGAAGCAGGAAGCTGTTCTCAACGCCTCTCAACCGTTAGTCGCCAACGTTCAGATCGTCGTCACTCAAGCCCTCGCTTCCTCACCTCTGGTCGAACTCCAAACGCTCACCGTCGATTCGTCTCCCGCCGCCGTCTCGCAACTTGCCTCGCTCTTACACTCTCGCTACGGTGGTTCGACGAACGAGACATGGCTCGGCAACGTCATCGACTCGTCGATTCAACTATTGGCTCAGCTCTCGTCTGTCGACTCGATCGTTGGGTTGTTCAAGGAACTCGATGAACGACTCCGAGGAGGTCTCGAGCTGCCGCTGCTTCGCTGGATGCGCTCGAAAGCGCCTCAACATCTCATCTCGATTTTAGGAGGATCACAAGGAACACAAGTCGTTACGCTCTTGAGCGATCTCGTCGTTGAGGGAGTTCTCCCATTGCCTCTACTCGTCAGTGACGGCTTCTTACCGACTTGGAGGAGTATCCTTGTCCTCGTCTTACCCGGACTTGCGAAACACTCGGCGGAAACAGTACTTGAACCCCTTCCTCTCGAATCTACTCTCTCGCGAACTTTAGTCGTCCTCACCGAAGCACTCGCGAAAGCTGTCGACATACCTTGCCCTGACGCCTCAACTGATCACCCATATCCCTCACCTCTATCCCCTTCCACCCTTCTCACTCAACAACGCAAATCCGTTCGCCTCGGCTGTCTCTTCACTTCTACTTCGCTTCCAACCGTCTCGTCGCTTCTCGCCTTACTCGTACTCCAACAAGAGGTCTCTACAGCGGCAGGCTTGCTCGACAACGCCCAAGCTGCGAGTGCCCTCTTCCTCCGAATCGTTAATTTGCAACAATTTCAGTCGCTCGTCGTCAAGATCCCGCAATCAGTTCGTGTAGGGATGCTCGACAGTGAATTCGTCAGGTCGCTGCCGTCCTTCGACACGTTCAAACCGAAACTCCTCGCGAGTCTTCTTGTCGCTCTCAAAGACGGTGGAGATGGTACGTTCGCGATTCCTTCACTCCACGAGCTTCGCCTAGCTAATGACAGTCTCGTGTGTGTCTTGCAGCAACTCCCGCGAATCTAGTCTCTACCGAAGATTGGGACACGTTCCTTTCCGGCTTGACCCTTTGGCGACTAGCCGTCTCGAAAGTCGAAGTCGAAGCTTGTCTCGAACGACTCGAACTCGATTCAACTCTCACGAACGAAGACAAGTCTGAAGCTCTCCACACGCTCTCGAATCATTTCCTCGAACGTGTCTGCACCGGGTCAGGTCAAACGTATCTAGGTGAGCAAGTCGTCAAGTGCTATCACGGAGCAGCTTCCGACGAGGTAAGTTTCTTTCGCTCTCTCTCAAAACCGAATGCGAGAAGACTGACAAAGATGTTTCCCACAGCTTGTCAGCGTCGCATTCGATCGACTTGCTTCTGCGATCACAACCTTAACGACGGATTCGGAAACGAATGAAGCTCACGACTCGGCGATGACAGCTTCCCGCTGCACTATCAGACTTCTCGAGACTCTCCTGCAATCAGGAGTCGCTTCGTCCCGCCCTTCGTCCCTCCGACAAGTTCTGGACGCGATCAAACAAGCTCTGACAGAGCACAGCGACAAGGCTTCGAGCGATTCGTCCCTCTCGACTATCCCTCTTCTCGTCAACATCCTCGACATTGCGATCCGCTGCACCGATGGACCAGCGGACAAAGCTACGGCAGATCTCTACTTGGAGTGCCTCTCGCAATGCGCTTCTCTCGCTGTCGTAAGTCACTCTCATCTCTACTCCTTCGCTTGTCGATCTGACAGAATATCGTCTATAGTCGCTCGCAGGAGCTCAACACGACACGCAGGCGACTTCAACTCTGCTCCTCGATGCTTGTTCTCATCTCCTGCTCGCTCTACCCGACCTTGCGCCAAATACACCACTTCCCTCTATTCATCCTCTACTTCACTCGTCCTCAGCGCACACCGGAGAACAACCACCTTCCTTCGATCCGTCTCTCCCTGACACGACCTTTGTCCGCCTCACTCACCTCTTCGGTTCCTACACTCCCTCATCCTCCGTTCCGAACCCCTGGGAGCTCCTCGATCACAACGAATCATCCTCAGCCAATGCCACCAATGCGCTCAACTCCTCTATCGCGCTTCGGAACTCAACAACCGCACAATCTAACCTTCGTCCCGCACTCACGAACGGAGGTCCGATCGATCTCGCCGCCTTCCGAGCCCGCGTAATCGAAACAGTTCCCGCCGTTACTGCGCTCGATGCCCTCTCGACGACCTCCTCGAGCTCGACTACTTCTTCTCGTCCCCCTTCTTCCCTCGCTTCAACCGGAGATCCTAGAGGGAAACAGACGAATTTCGATTTCGAAACTCCTTGTACGGGGCTTTCGGTCCATGCGAGAGATTTCAGGAGGACGACTTCGGCCGCGAGGAGTCTCGCGATGAAATTCGATCAGACGGCGAATGGATCCCTCGCAACGGCTGGAGGGAACGCAGTAGCTGGGAGGAAAAGAAACGTTACGGGAGAGGCAGTCATATCGGCATCGAAGGGAGCGTCGAGCGGAACAGCAATAGCAGAGGCATCAGGAGGAGGAGGAACGCTCAAAGCTTCTACGGATTCGACCTCTTCGGGGACTGCTCCTTCTACTCGAGGTACGAAACGAAAGGCGACGAACCCGAATACGGAAGTGATTGTGATAGACGACGAAGAGGAGGAAGCGGAAGTAGTTCAGCCAACGAAACCTGCGAAAAAGACCAAGGCGACGAAAACGGTCGCTGGGAAGGGGAAGAAGAAAAAGTAGTTCCACGCTATGTCAGTTGTTGTTGTCGCAATTCATTCTTACCTGTTACCACCGCGTGAGCGAGAACTACGAACGAGAGAGCGACTTCGAATTTAGTTTTCTTTCTCCTCCCTCACCCCTCATCTCGATCAATGGCCAAGAAAGCCGGTCGAGGAGTAGCAGAACCTACTGGATCAACATCAGTACCCTCCCGAGATGCTCTTCAACGACTCAGCTACCTCTATCAAGCCTCGGCTCTCTTGAACAACATCACCGGCTTCGAGGCGTCCTCAAGACCGAAGAAGCGGCGGAAGATCGTTACCAAGAATCAAGGAGAGGCTATAGCGCAGGTCAAAGGTGGTCTCGGAGCTCAGGAGAAGGAGGGAGATCAAGATCAAGATGAAGGAAGGAAGGTAGTCAAAAGAGCCTCACAAGCTCAGGACGGCCTCGTAGACAAAGTAGCAGTCGCCAGAGAGACATCAGCGAGCTCAGGACGGCCCGGGGAGGAGCGATTGAGACCGATTTCTCGTCATTTGGTTCGAACGATGCAAGATGTTGCGAAAAAGGCTACTCTTCGCATGTAGGTCTACTATTACTACGCTATAACGATAAAGCTGACCCTCGTGTCGAAATCAGGGATCCGGCTGTGAAGAGAACGGTCTGTAAAGGGTGCGATTCGGTCCTCGTTCCAGGAATTTCCTCCTCTGTTCGAATCAAACGTGAGCCATCGATCAGTCCTCAGCGCGATTGAAAGAGCTGAGTTTGGTGATGTGCTTGCAGCTTCCGGTCCTCACGCTCATCTCGTCGTTCACACTTGCGCGAATTGTCTCGCTCAACGAAGACTCCCGGCTCCTCCTCTCCTACCCGAGCCCGAACCAGATCAAGCCCTCGACACCGCCCAAGTACCTCAAGCATCCAAAGTGACGGCTCCTCCGAAAGCAGGTCGTTCCAAGGAAGAAAAGAGGTCGAAGAGTAAAATGACGAAGCGGGAACGGAGGGAGAAGAAACAAGCTCGGAAACCTATCTTCCTCGAGAGGAAGGGACACGTCGTCGTCAAGGGAGATACGGTACTTCGACATGACGAGTATGGAGACGAGAGATGAACGGCGCGAGACGGGACAGGATCCGATTGCGACCAGACGTCGAAAACTCGGGATAATCTCGCTTAGCAGGAGTGAATCGTACACAGATTGTTCTTACTCGTGAGTGCATTGTGATGCGAGTCAAGTTGAATGTCGAGACTCTTCCCCAATGCTCACGCGCAGAATCGTCTAATCAAATCTCACAGTAACCAAAGGCATACTCGCTCGTCGATTCAAGTCTCCACGGTTAGCGGAACTCTTCAAAGCGTCTCGAGGGACATGACAAACAATAGTGAAGAGCACTACCAGTTTTCATTACTATTTGAGCTACACGGAATGAACTACTTTATTTATTCAAACTAGAAAGCGACGTTTCCTTTACTCGCGAGCCTTGATAGCCTTGACGACGGCGGCACCGAGAGCAGAAGCCGAAGCGGGGTTGCCACCAGTGATCAAGATCTTTCCATCTTTCTCGTCGGTAACGACTTCCTCTCCCCAGGGTTGACGCGAGAGTTGGAAGTCGGCACCGGCGGCTCGGAGTTCCTTCTCGACAAGGAAGGGGATTTCCTGCAACACAGCGGAGAAGTATGGTCAGCGACGAAAGCAGGGGAGAAGAAGTATTTATGACTCACCTTGGTCAAACCTGCCATCTCTTCCTCCTCGTCCGAAAAGCAAGTAACCTTCTTTCCCTTGACGAATCGTTCACCGTTCGATTCCTTGATGTTGAGGAAAACGGTAGGACCGTGGCAAACCGACGAAGTAACTTTCTTCGAGTTGTAGAAGTCGAGGATAAGTTTTTGGTTCGTCGCGTTGTCGGTGAGATCGAAGACGGGTCCGTGACCTCCAACGGCGAAGTATGCTACGTATTCAGAAGCGTCAACTTCGTCGAGCTGTCAGAGAGAGGAGGAAAATATCGTCAGTCTGTGAAATTGCGAGCTCGAGGCCGAGCGAATCAATCTCTTGTCACGCCACAGCGTTTCCAAAGCGTCCCTTCGCTCGACCGCAATAAAAGACGAGGTAAGCAAAGAGAGAAAGCAGCGACTCACTTTGACGGTCGATTCGATTTGCTTCATAATGGAAGAATCCTTGAGGAATTCTTGCGCCTCAGCATCCTCCTTGAAGGCCTCTACGGACGAAGGGTCAAGAGGAGCCTTTCCTCCCTTGGGAGAAGCGAATACAACCTCGTAACCGGCCTTGGTGACTGGAAGCAGTGAGGTAGAACTCGTTCAGAAAACGTAGACCATCGCTGATCGAGTTTCAGAACTAACCTTGGTAGTAAGGGTGAGCAGCTTCGGGTAAGTACCAACCGGTGGGTTTACCACTCAGCATTTGGTCGTGAGACGACAAGACGAAGAGGACTTTTGAGGGCATGTTTGAGATCGAGTGTATAGTGTAGAGGGAGAGGGGTTGGACGGGTTGGGTAGTGTGTGTGGGATGTAGAAGCGCAGTGAATGAGTAAGGAAGAGAGAGGAGAGAGAGCAAGCGAGGGAATGGAGAAGTCCGAATCTTCGGAGAGCATCATCGAACTATTCTCGGAGATGCCGTCATTGGAGTTTCGCCGCTTCCCCCAGAGTGAGTCCAAGCTCGAACGACAAGCAAGAGTGCGAGGCTGAAGAGTTCAACTTGTTTCGCGACCGATGAGCGCGCGATGTGGATGCTCCAGCGGACCTCCATTCTTCACTCGTATAGACGCTGCACAAGCCGAACGAAAAGGAACGAAATGCATCGATAACGACTGACACAGAAAACAGAGAAAACGGTAAGAGGAGCTGAAGAAGGGTATAAAGGCATCCGGCAGAAATGAAGGTGATAATGCGTTGGAACGACTGCGAAAAGGTAACGAAATGTGGGAAAAGACGAAAAGGGAACGAGAGAGAGAGAGGAAGAATTCTATCTTGAGGAGAGACGGGAGAAGAATCCTGAGGCTCGTTGCGCTTGAGGACTACAATCGCGATGAGAAGCGGTGAGCACAGCAGGAGAGAGTCGTTGAGATGGGGTGAGGTAGACTTACGCAGGTTCAGCGTCTCCTCCTCCACCTCGAAGTGGTTTCGCGATTCGACCGAAATTGAGCGCTTGATTCTGTCCTGGACGTCCAGCGCCTTGAGCTACACAGTCTCAGACAACGAGTCAGCACCGATCCTCAGAATCCTTCGAAAAAGTCTGTGAGTTGAGTTTTACCTTGAGCCTGATCGAGTCGTTCTCGAACGATTTGTAATTTCGCTTCAAATTTGAGGTTCTGGGAATTGAGTTTCTCATTCGCGTCTTGTAACAACGTTTCGAGGTTCTGAATCCGTTCGTTCCGAGCGAGGAGTTTCCGATCCGCGAGTGCGAATTCTCGTTTGAGGGCAGTGTTTTGCTCAACCAGCTGAAAATCGACCGGCGAATCGTCAGTTGACAACTCGGAGAGAAGCGAGGAGGAGCGGAAGGGAAAGGGGAAAACTTGCCTGCTTTTGAACAATGTTGAGTTGATCGAGGTTACGCATGAGGAAATCCATTTTGCGTTGTTGAGCTTTACTGTTCGAGTTCTTGACGATATTCTTGTATTGTTCTGTCGCTTCATCGAGTTGGATCTCGAGTTCAACGACCTACTCGTTCGTCTTCAGGCATGAGCCAACCGTCCAGAGATGGAAGAGAAAGATGGGAGCTCTCACCTTTTCGCATCGATTTTGTAAATCTCGCATCAAACTCTTCTTCATCGTATCGAATTCGGAAAGTTGTTGAGCCATCGTCTTGCGTACTCGTTCCATATCTTTCGCACTTTCGGCAAGACTCTTTCCTCCTTCGATTCCAGCCGCCGTGATCTTGAACGCACGCTGTCAACGCAATCTTTCTCAGCGAACGATTATGGGGATCACTGAAGAGTGAGATGCACTCACCTCGAGTTCAGCATTCGCAGCTCGTAATTCTTCAATCGTAGAGGAAGAACTCTTGACTTCGTTCGATTTCAGTTCGAGTTGTTGTCGCAAGTCACTGACATCTCCTAGAGCAGCTTCGAGTTTCATCGCGTATTGTGCTTCGAGTTTCCCTTTGATATCGTGAACGTTTGCTGCATCGTCTTCTTCATCTCGAGCGAGAGTTTTATCTGAAGCGCAAACAGAGGAGAAGATCAGTATCGACCGTCTCTCTTACGACGACGCACAAGAGAGAGTCAGGAAGACGCACCGAGTAACTCCTCGTACTCTTGTTCGAGCGTCGCCAATCTTTGTTCGAGCTCGTCCCTTCTCCTCAGTAACAATTCGTTCTCCTCTCCAACCTGTTTCGACTTGTCCTGTTGTTCCCTCACGAGTACCGACGAATCTTCGAGTTGTCGCCGCAAGTGAGCGAGATCGTCCGCCGAGAGGGGTTGGGAAGATTGAGCGGCTTCGTCGAGACGAGCTACTGAGGCTCGGATTTCTGCTTCTTTCTCCGAGAGTCCTCCCTGCAAGCGTCCACGTGAGTGAGTACAAGCTCGTAGGAGAATGGAAGAGGAGAAGGGGGAAACTGACAGTCTTGAGTTCAGCCATGATCGCGGCCATTTTCTCTGCTCGTTTCTTATCTTTTCCTTCCTGTTCCGCACTCTTTTGATTACTCTTCAAATCCGTTAATGATTTCTGCTCCCGTAGCATTCGACATCAGCAATCCGAGTCCAACCAGATCAGTCGAGAGCGAGATGGAGAAAACGAACCCTCAATTCCTCCAATTCCCTCTCGAGTTCACCATTCTGTTCCTTCATCGCGTCACTCGTAATCGCCGCTTCTTTACTCTCGTACACCAATTTCTCCAACTGTAACTTCATCTCTGAAACTTCACTCGTCATTGATTTGTTTTCCGATAAGACGGTCGATTCTTGTTCTTTGAGGGAAGAGAGTTCTTCTCGGAGTTGTCGGATCAGGGTTTCTTGTGACGAGAGTTGGGATTCCTAGGTAGGCATCACACACACTCGATCAGCGAGAACGAGCAGAAGAAAGAGAGAGAAGGGAGGAGATAGGCTTACGGTATTGGCTAATTGATCTTCGAGGTCATTTTGTCGTTTCAAAAATTCTTCCCTCTCATCCTTCTCAATAGGAGTCATAGGTCTACTAACTCCCCCTTCCCCAATCCTCTCCATCTGAGGTAATCTCGGCGTAACTCTACCCGATCTCGTCCCCGTTCCCGTTGGTGTCGAAACCTTCATCGAATCGTTCGTCCCAACGAGTTTCTCGAGTTCTCCTTCTCCCAATCCTAAAGCTCTTTCCATACTAGCCCAAGCCTCTTTCTCGACTTTCCCTCCATTCCGCCAAACGTTGATTTCTTGTTCCAATAACCCAATATAACTCGAATAATTCCCTAAATCCCTCTGAGCTTTCTTCAATAACGTTTTCAACTCCCCTGGTGAGAGCTCGGCATTCACTCGAGCTTTGTTCTTGATTGATTTCGCTCGCATACCGAATCGGAGAGTAGAGAGGGTTTCGGTTTCGTTGTATTGAGAGGGGGAACAATTGATGATTAGAGTTGTGCGAGAGTTTCCTCCGAGGGATTCTTGAAGGATTCGAGTGAGTTTCGAATCTCGATACGGAACGTGAGAAGACTAAATCCTCAATTCAATTCGCAGTGTCAGCTCTGACCAACTTCGAAAACTCGAAAACTCTCAAAGAGTGAGTGAAGAACTTACTTTCCCATCCGTCAAAGCGTTGATCACCATTCCCAACGCAGACAAACTCTTATTAATCTTCTTCGCCTCTTCCAACGTCTGTCCCGTCGCTCCAGTCTTCCCAATTTTTTCACTTCCGGCCAAATCGACGAGGAACAAAGACCCAGTTTTTTGGGTTCCGGTTTCGGTGTTGCGCGCTTGAACGTTGATGACGAAGATTGAATGGGATCGAGAAGATTCGGCGTTCATATCTAATCAACAGAGCGTCACGAAAACGAGATTCAGCATTAGAGAGAGAGACAGAGAGGAAGGGAAGAGGGGGGGGGACGTACTGGTTGCGGAAACAGCACGAGCCGAACCACCTTGACGCATAATCTCGTACACTTCTGCCGCGTTCCCAACGTAGAAATCTGACAAGTTTTTCACGTAAACTCCTCGAGTTTTATCTTCGTGAACCGGTAAATTATCGTTCGCAGCTACATCCTCGCCTCTCTCATCAGTTCGAGCTCTCGCTTCACGGAAAGAGTGAGAAGAGAACGTACGAGCAAGGAGATCTCTGATTCGTTCCATATAGATTTCCATGTAAGAAACTTTGACGAGATATTCCAAATTCGCTGGCGAGGCCATGATCGACGCAAAGATTTGTTCAGTGATTCGTGGGATGATTCCTTTCATCTCATTGTCGTCGATGTTGGGACCCTATCGAACGACGAGTCTTTCGTGAGTTCAATTGCGAGAAGAGAGGGAAAAGAGAGAGAGAGAGAGAGACGACTGACCATCATGGTATGAGATTTTCCTGAACCCGTTTGACCATATGCGAACACAGTTCCATTATAACCATCCATCACATCTAACACCCTCGCATCGAACGAGCTCCATCCGTCAGTCAACCTCACTCGAAATCGTTGAACATTCCTCCCTCTCACTCTGGATAACGTACCATCTACGATCCCCCTCACTCCATACTCAAACACTTCCTCCTGTCTCGTATCCATCTGGAAAACCCTATCAAACGTGAAACCCTGAGCATCGGGTCCTTTCATCCCTTCCTGACTCCTCAATTTCACGTTCGTCCCTTCTGTATCGATTTGTACGATCGATTCTCCCCCTGTTTCTCGTAGCTCGAGGGCGTTTGGGGGTCGGAACCTACAAATCGCAGAGAGAGCAGGGGAGAGAGAGGAGCGTGGGTGAATCAACTTGGAGAGAGAGGGACGAGGAGGGAAGGAGAGGGGAGCGTACCGACAAACTACTTTGATGTTGTTACTCATGGTGAGCGGAGACTACTCTGTGAGCTCTGTTATGAGGAGAGGGGAGGAGACGTTGATGAAGCGTTTGTGTTGAGCGAGCGTGTCAACAAAGAAACCCCCTCTATCGCTCTCTGTGCGCGAGTCTTGAGGGCTGCTTGCTGTGTCTGAGAGGGGTCTGAGCGGTCCGGGTTGGCGAGC
Source organism: Sporobolomyces salmoneus (assembly GCF_050403485.1). Taxonomy (NCBI): domain Eukaryota; kingdom Fungi; phylum Basidiomycota; class Microbotryomycetes; order Sporidiobolales; family Sporidiobolaceae; genus Sporobolomyces; species Sporobolomyces salmoneus. The sequence goes on from NW_027481120.1 coordinate 98,433, forward strand.
GAGACGGTGAAATGTGGGAAGAAAGGGAACAAGTTATTTCCGTTCGCCAATTCCGGGCTCCAGAGCGTCAAAGTGTTGGATGAAGCCAAACTCGTCTATCTCTCACTGGAATGACTGGTCTCAGAGAATATAGCATAATAATCACTACATACACCATATCGAAACGAAAAAAAAACAGCAACGATCCAAAAGAAAACTGAAAACATTCCCCTCGAGACTCCTTTTCAATCCGAATCCTTCGTGTTAATCTCCGGTACAGGCGGTACCAAACCCTCCTGTCTCTCCTCTACTTCTCTTCCTTTCCCCTTCTCGACCACCCCATCTCTCTCCTCGGCCCTCTTCTTGACTCCCTGAGCTTCAGTTTCCTCCCCCTCTCCAATGGCTTCCTCCGTCTCCGTTTCAAACGCTTCCTCCCCCTCCTCATCCCCTTCTCCCTCTCCCTCTTCATTCTCTTGGTCGCTACCTCGATCGTGGTCTTCTGAAGTTTGACGAGTCTCAACCGTTCTCATACTACTCCTCCTTTCGTTCCTTTCCCCTGTGACTCCTTCTCCTAACTTGATACTACTCGTCACGCTCTTCCGACTCCCTCCCGTCCTATTCCCGCTCGCTGAAGCTTGAGGAGGTGGAATAAGGACGGAACTCCAAGTAGATTTGGACCCTAAACTATCTAAACTCCCCCTCCTACTCCCCGGCAAGACTCTAACTGAAGCATCTTCATCCGCTACATCTGTAGCTACGTTTTCGGCTGGTAGTAACGAAGCTGATCCAGGAGCGAGTTTATTGGTCGAGGAGGAGGATCGTTTCGCACTCCAAGATTTCAAAGAGTTGAGTCCACCTCCACCCCAATTCTGGTTCTGGTTCTGGTTCGTCGTCGTCGTACTAGTTCCTGAATTCCTATCCCTTCCTCCTCCTCCTCCTCCAGTCGTAGTCGTTGGACTCCTCTGTTGTTGTTGTTGGTGCGATTGATCGTTCGTCGAAGGTGAAGTAGGAGTATGAACGAAGCTGGGAGCGAACCCCGAACTAGCCAACGTTAAAATCGATGCGTTATCCCCCGGTACGCCGGACGGTAAGGGGTTATTCCGTGGATGTGCAAAGGTGTGAGAAGGGATCCCGACTAGTTGGTCGGCGGCTGCTGGAGAAGGGGGAGCAGGGGGATTGAGGATTGGGTTTGGGTTTGGGTTTGATGGAGCTGCTGCTGCTGTGGTGGAGAGAAGGGAGGAGGTTGTGGAGGAAGTTGAAGGACGTGGAACGTGGGAAGGAGAAGAGGAAGAGGGGGAGAGGGAAGAGAAAGTAGGTAACGGTAGAGCATTCGCTGAGGGAGTTGTCTGGGTCTGAGAGGGAGGTGAATGAACGGCGATCCGGTTCGCTCCTCCTCCAGGATTCGAGTCGAGGGAGAGTAAAGTCGTAGGTTTCGTCGAAGCGTTGGACCTATAAGTTGACGCATGAGTCGGAGCGAACGAAGAAGAATTCGTTGAATTGATCGAGGAAGGACCTCTAGTCGAAGGAGGGAGTCGATAGATAGAGGCATCGGTATCCGCATCCTCGTCATCATCCTCGTCGTGATCGTCTTGGGGGTGTTGGGCGCGAAGAGGGTTGGTAGAGATTGAAGAATTTGAACGAATTGAGAATGATTGTCGAGAGAGATGGGAGAGGGAATCGTTGACGTATTGAGCTACCATTGAACTAGCTACTCCATCATCATCCCTATCATCGTCTTCGTCCTCATCTTCTTCCGTGCTCGTCTGACTGCGAGTCGAATTACGAGGTTGATCCGAATCAACTTTCCCCCTTCCTCCTCCTCCTGTGACTACCGGATTCGAATTACCCGCATTCTGATGATCGGATTGAGTTGATTTATTCTTGTTGGGGTTGTTCCCACCACCACCACTGAGGAATCGACTAAGGGTACGTAACATTCGGGACCCACCTCCTCCTTTCCCATTCCCTCCAGTCCCAGTGTTCCCGGTTGATGAGGGTAGGGTAGTAGGAGGTGTGCTTGTGTGGGTGACGGTGGTGGACATGTCGAGGGAGGGAGAGGAGGCGGGATGATGAACTAGTTTAGTCTGGGAATTGATGAATCTGAGAAGGGAGAGAGGAGAGTAGTCGGACTCGGCAAAAAGTAGGTTGTGCGCTGTTCTATCGGCTGCGAGAGAAGTGGTTTCGTAGTGAAGAGCGGGGAAGAGAGGTTCATTTTCTTCTTTCTCTCAAGCTCCACTTCGCTCTAACTTTGCCGACCAACTTCATTCGGGAATCTCAGTGGAATACAACAACACAGAAAGACCACCAGACTCGATCTACTTGAACCCAGCGAATCCCATCATTTCCATCATTCCTTTATCGACTCCCTCTTCTCTCTTCTTCTCTTCCCTCTCCCTCTCCTCCTCCTTCTTCCTCCTCTTCATCTCCTTCTGTACCTCTCGTTCCTTCTCTTCTTCCCCTTTGATCTCCTTGATTCGTTGCTCGAAATCGTATTGCTTCTTCTCGGATTGTTGAGCGGTCTTCGCTCTCAAGTCGGCAATTTTTTGTCGGACGTCGTCGAGAGTCGTACGTTTTACTTTCGTAGTTTGTCCTAATCTTCTCAAATCTGTCGTTCCCGCATCATTGCGCTCCAGTCAGTCTCGAGCGAAAAGAGAGGAAGAAGAGAGGGGAAAAAGGAGAAACTTACGACCTCTCCCATTGATATGATCCAAATACCTCGCCGAATCTTTACAAGTCCTCTTACACACATCACAATAAAATCCCGGTCCCTTTTGCCCACCTGAACTCCCCCCGACGTCTACTATGATCGTCTTGTTGAGGTTTTTCGAGAGTTCGAGAGGGGCCGAACGCGCTTGGAGAGAAGAGGTCGGCTTGGGGATATCATCCCCGGGCTTTTTGCGCGGTGGGGGTTTACGACCTATCGAGAGAGAGAACGAGAGAGGAGGTTAGAGAGGGAGAAAAAGAGAGAGAGAGGGAGACGGGAGGCACCTTTTTTAGCGTATTCTTCGGCTTGTAAGGCATATTCGTGCGCTTCTTTATCCTATACACGATAAGATATGGTCAAGGACATCAGTTCTGGGCTCAACTGAGCGAGGGGAGAGGAGAGAGGAGGGAGAGAGAAGGAGAGAGGGGATGAACTGACCTTTTGTCGAGCTTTCTCTTCGTATTCTTCTTGATTCCATTCTTTCTACTCGCACGCACGCAAATCGTCCAGTCGTACATGTCAGCTCAGCCATGCCTCAATCCGAGAGATCGGAACGAAGAGAGAGAGAGATGAAACGCACTCGAAAGTTCGTATCAGACTGTCGTCACTCGGAAGAGTTAGCTACGGATCGAACAGATAACACGAGGAGAGCTTACCTTGGAGTTTGCTCCGTAGGCCCCTACCATCTTCACGAAAGGGAGATTGCGGTAATTAGGTGAGAGGTTTGATCAATAATTCGGGTTCGAGTAGAGCGGTTCTTTGAGTAGCTTGAGTGTCTACGGTGGAGTCTGGTGATCGAGTGTACTGGAGAGTCGGATCTGAATGAGGCGAGTGAATGGTAGAAACGCAAGCAACCTGATCAACGCAGTCGGTTCTCTTCCTCCTCTCCCTTTACCTCTCGATAACGCCTATCCAACTACTCCTCAATGACAACTCAACGATGAAGCGCAAACCTACCGCGCGACCCCCCGCCTCAACTCCAATGCCTCCTCTTCCTTCAACCTCCCTCAACTCGGCTCCTCTCTCTCCCCCATCTCCAGCTGCACCAACCCATCGCGTTCTATCCCTCTACTATCCTCATCTCCACACCCTCGCTTCGCTCTTCCCTCCCTCGCTGATCAAAGAGAAGGACCCAAACTCATTCAAGCAGTTCCTCGAAGAATGTTTAGTCTGTACGAATGACTCTACGCCAGTTGGACCGTACAAAGTGTTGGAGAAAGAAGATGAATCGTTCGGAATGGGAGAGGTACGTTCCTCATCCCTTGTCCTCCTCCTTTCGCAAAAAAGAAGAAGGAGCAGGGATTCGAGCTGAGACGAGTTTCTTCGACAGATCTTGAATCAAGTCTTATCGATCATCTTCAAACGCCATTCAACAGCCTACCACCTCGCTCGTAAACACGGTCTCCCCGCGTTCTCTACCCCGAAAAACGTTCTCGCAGCAGGTCATAGACTCGTACGCATCGTTTCGAACTCTTCTGCTCTTCTCTCGACGTCGAGCTGAGTCGTTCATTTTGCGTACAGAATCTAATAGGTGGGAATAATCACTCCTCGTCGGGGATGGGGATGAGGATCGGGACGGGACCTTTGTTCGAACCGGTTTATACGAATACAGTTTTCGCTTCGATCAATTCTTCAAAGTGTTGGTCGTTACTTCTCTCTCGGTACGCACTTGGTCTCTTCCATCTACTTTTCCCCTGAGCTGATGTAAGGCGAGCGTGCGTACGGGTAGAGTCGGACCAGATTCGATTATAAAACTCCTATCTTCTCCTACGATCGCGCTTTTTCAGCCACTCAAAAATGATTGCTACCTTCAGATTTCGGGGACTCCGACGGTCGAGTTGAAGGTGATTGAGAAACCTCAAGGAAGTGGGAAGAAAGGAAAAGGAGAGGGGAGGAAAACGCATGTTAGAACGGTGAAGAAGAGAGGGAAGAAAAAGAAGAAAGGTACTGCTGCAACAGAGGAGTATGAGGAGTTGGATGAACACACCGACGAGGAGAACGTGGGAGAAACGCAGAAGATGGATCTAGACTCACCAGCTCCGACTCTCGCACTCGCCGATTCAACTCAAGCAGACGTTTCTCTTCGCCCAACGAAGAAAGCTCGGATCCTAGGACCCTCAAACTCTGCACCTTCACTACTCAGTCTCCCTTCGACCGCGACGAACGAGAAGGATTTACCTCGGATCGCGACTCAAGTCGATCGGGTTCAAGCTCAAACTCAAACTCAGACTCGGATTCATAGATCGGTTTCTTCGATGAACCTTGGACCGGCGGCGACGCAGGGAGGGTTTCCGAGTAGTACTCAGGCGAAGGTTTCGACGGTATTGAGAGCTGGAGGCTTGGACAAGAAGAAGATGGAAAAGATGATCTCGTCAGTTTTCTCTTCCTCTACTTGATCGTATGTGAAGATGAAATCTGACAGTGCAGAACTTGCAGGATTCCTCATAACTCGATCGTGTTCTCCCGACACAGAATCTATCATGCGAGGGTATCGAAATTGAAAGGAGGGAAAATCGCTTATGGGTTATCTCCGAAACGTACGTTCATATAGCTCTATCTCTCTTTTTCCAGTCATTCGGACTCGGTGTCAGAGTTCATCTTCCTGCTCCTTCCATTTCGCTGACTTCTATCCGTCGGTCCCTGGTAGATATCCTCTCCCAACTCTCCGAATCTTTCGTCCTACCTACCACCGTCTACCCTCCCACCACTTCCTCTCCTGCGACCTCGACTACAACGCAAACGACTAATCATTCGACATCGCATTTCTTCTCCGCCGCAAGACATCTCTCGAAATACGTTTTCCCCTCCCAATTCAACCTCGACAACGTTTTCAAACGACCTGAATCAACCGTCTCAGGAGGAAAGGGGATCAACTTATGGTTGAGTGTTAGACCGGATCATGAAGATCGAGTAGTCGAGATCAAAGTCAGTTTATCACTCTCACTCTACAATCAGCTTTTTCGGTTCAGAAAGAACTGATTGGTGAAGGTGGTAACCGATAGAAATTGGGAACGATTCCAACTCCGAAGAGGTTGAGATCGAAAGTGGTACCGTTGTTGAATAAGTTGATTGTGTTGAATCAGAGGTGTAATTATCGGAAATTATTGGAACTGAAATGTCCTTCAAAGGTACGCTTCACTCTCGCTCGATTCATCCTTGCCTCTCGGCGATGCTAAATGATCGAGTTGGGCGGACGATCTAGGTCACTCATCGTAAACTTGATGAAGAGGAAAAGAAAAGTCTCATCACGGTTGAGCTCTTTCCCTCTCCTCCGAGTTTGACTGACGCTGACGAGGATCGAGTCCACAGGATCTCATGTCTGAACCTCCTCTCACGCAATTATCGAGACCGAACGCTACTCCCTCTTTCGCTGCTCCTCTTTCTTCTTCAACAGCAACGGCTCGAACGAATTCTCAGCAGACTTCGATTTCAGCTTCTTCGAATCGGATTCCGGATTCTCAACCCAGTGAGCAAGCGACGAACGAAGGGCACCAAGAAGAAGTGGTAGCAGAGGAGGAGGAAGAGGATAGTTTGAGACCGATTAAACCGAAATCTGGGTTGGAGAAGAAACCGAAACTAGCTGAATTCGCTTGTAGTCCTTATGAGGTAAGTCTCTCTCTCTTTCAGTTCAGCTCTGATTAGGCTGGTACTGACGCGAGTGGGAGGAACAGGTCGAGAGTTACGTGCAAGCGGTCGTGAGGGACGTGATTCCGAGATCGTTTTGGGGTTCCGAGAGGAATCGGAAATTGGTTTTCAAACGTGAGTCGTCTCTACTTCTCCTGCAGCGGTCCAGGCTTGTGAACTGACAGGACTGTAAGCGGTCGGCAGAGATCTCGCAATTCCTCCGAATGAGACGATTCGAATCGATTTCTCTCCATTCACTCCTCCAGGGTTTCTCGATCCTCGATTGTGAATGGCTCGATCCTTCGTCCTCACTCTCTTTAACCTCACATAACGATCCAAACGCAACAAAGAGGAACGTCGAAGACTCGCAATCGAGGGTGGTCAATCCGGTCGAGATGGAGAAACGGAAAGAGTTATTAGCAGAGTTTCTTTACTGGTTATTCGATTCTTTCATCACTGATCTAGTTCGGGTACGTCCAGTGCTCTCTTCAATAACTGCAGTGCTGGGATTTAAACGAGCTTTGTGAGCGCGTACAGACGGCGTTTTACGTGACGGATTCTGCGACTCATCAGAACCGACCATTGTATTTCCGTCAAGACGATTGGAAAGCGCTTACTGCTCCGTTGTTGGAATCTCTCGGTCAGACTGTCTTTGAAAGGATCCCTGATGTGAGTTTTTCGTGGTCTTGTCCTGATGAAGTTTTCGCTCATTCGAAGCTGAGACACGGTTAATGGTGAGTAGAATCAAGTGATCGCACTCGAACGACAACCGAGGGAATTAGGGTTCTCGTACGTCAGGTTGTTACCGAAAGAAGCGGGAGTGAGACCTATCGTCAATCTCGCAAGGAGACCAATTCGGATCGGAGTGAGTCGAGTCTTTCTTACAGTCTTCCAGCGAAATCAATGCCTCATTAACGATTCGACGTCACAGATGAACGGCGAGAAGGAAGTTGGACAACCGATCAATTTGATCTTGAGGAGTGTTTTCGACGTTTTGACTTTCGAAAGCGTGGGTTTTCCGAGTCCTATCAGCTCATCAGGGCGTCTTATGTAGCTGGTATCTCCATTTTCCCGCAGAAGAGGAAACCCGATCTCGTAGGATCGCTCGTTTCGAACCCACAAGAAATCTACGCGAAACTGAAAGGATACAAAACGAGATTACTCGAATCGGACGAAACTGTTTCCGGTGACTTGTGAGTTCGCTACTCACTATCGGTTACGATAGTATGGTTGCTGGATTGCTCTCTGGATAGACCCGAGTTGTATTTCGTCAAAGTCGACGTCAAATCTTGTTTCGATACGATCAAACAAGATAAACTTTTAGCGCTCGTCGAAGACATTCTCTCCGAGGTGAGCTCTCTTCTTACTCGATCGACGAGTTTCGTGCTCATCTTGAAGCTCGCGATACAGACTCTTTACTACATTCAGAAGTACTCGCAAGTCGTCGCATATTCCGGGAAAACGGCGAGGATGTTCAAACGCCAAGCTTGCGGAGATGGTGAGTCAATCTCTCGCACCTCGTCATCAGTACTTGGAACTGACGGTTGACCTGGCAGACGATCTCGGGAGCTTCAGGGAACTGGCAATGCGACTCGCCGAAGATTTGCACAATGTCGTTTTAACGGACCAGGTAAGCTTTCTCGTGTCCCTCAGTGACCTCAGGACTGATGACTCGTGAGATAGGTACGATACGACGATGTTGGTCGAGACAGACTCATGGCTTTGCTGAAAGAGCACATCACCACGAATCTAGTGAAGGTGAGCGACCGCTTTTCTCGTACGTCCTCGGTCCGCTGTCTGACATTGTCCTTCACTCCGAGCAGGTCAACGGTCATCTCTACCGACAAAAAGATGGGATCCCGCAAGGATCGGTTCTCTCGAGTTTGCTGTGTAGTTTGTTCTACGGAGATATGGAGAAACATTGTCTCGCTTTCACGAAAGATGTTCGATCTGTACGTACACCGTTCTATCGCTCATCGCTCAAAATTGACTAATCGGTCGACACAGCTGTTGATGCGTTACGTCGACGATTTCATGTTTGTCACGACGAAGAAACACCTCGCCGTTCGATTCCTCCAGACGATGCACAATGGTGAGCTTCCCCGGATTCTCTCTCCCTTCTCCATCACGATACCTGATCACTATGTGTGACGTGTAGGTATCCCCGAGTACGGATGTTTCGTCTCGACAGAGAAACGACTCACGAATTTCGATGTTTCGCTCGACGACGGGGAAATCGTTCCTCCTCTTCCTCTCGGTCAAGGTTTGTCATGATCCGCTTCACCTCCATGAGTGAATGTGAGGTCGATCATGTCAAGCTCTCGCAGATTTCAGCTATTGCGGTTTGGCCATTGACACGAAAACTCTCGAGATCAAGATGAACCTACAACTTCAGATGAACAAAGGTCAGCGGAGTTCTTTCCAGAGTATGAGTATGACTGGATCGCGCTTGCGCTGACACTGCTTGCGGATGAACAGAGATCGTTAATCAACTCACGGTTCAAAGGTATCGCAAACCTGGAGAAGCTTTCATTAATGCGATGTTACGGTACGTCCTTCTCTTCCGACCCGTTTCACTCCCAACAGCTGACTTGACTTTGCGTCTCTCGCTAGTGCCGTCAAAGTTCGTGCTCATTCGATGTACACCGATACAAACTTCAATTCGACTACGACCGTCTATGAGAATATCTATCAAGCGATGCTCGTTGTCGCACTCAAGTACCGAGCTTATGTTCAAGAATGGTGTGGAAGCTTGAAAGGGAAGACCGTTTTCTTCTGGAGTGAGTCCGAGCTCCTCTCCGCCTTTCGCAGAGACTGATCCACGATTTCCCTGCTGCAGACGTCATTCAGAAGGTCGTCAAATACGAGCATTCAGCTCTCTTTCGTCAAGGCACTAGTCGCAAAGCAGCGAAACTCGATGCTGCTTTCAATCTTGAGCGTACTCACGTAATCTGGTACTGCTTCCTCTCGACCTTCCGTTGTTCGCTGGATTATCACGCTGACTCGTCATTCTAGGCTCGGCTATCACGCTTTCCATCGAGTCCTCTCCCGTCGCCCCGCCGCTTTCTCGCCTCTCATTCGCCTCCTCCTCGCCGAGATCAAAACTCCTCTCGTCCGTGGACATCTTCCAACCCTCAAGAAGATCGTCAAAGATGAGAAGAACGGCTTTGTTGATCAGGGTAAAGCAGGTTGAACGAGTTTTCTTGTCTCTTTCTTTCTCTTCTTGTTGCTTGTACGTCGTCACGCTCTGCAGTTATCGACTCTTCTTGCTATCGCTATCACATGACGTTCGCCTCTCGTCATGAACACATTCAAACTACGAAAAGACAAGCACAACCGATCTATCAACGCAAATCGCCAAGTGAACCTCCAAGAAGCATGTGAAGCTCTTTTCGATCTCGTCTATCTCGTTCCGTTTCCTCTTCCTCCTCGTCGTCCACCATGTCGGCCTTCACCTCTCGAGGTACTTGGATCTCCTCGTGCATGCACAAAAACCCGAGTCGTTTCCTCTCCCTCTCGACTCTCCTCCATTCTCGTTCCAATTCTTCCCATTTCTCATCGATCGGACCGAGCACGATCGATATCGCTCCGAAAAGCTTTTGCTGATCGACTTGATTCCACCTCCAGCGCCAACGAGGAGAGTTCGAATTCCCCTTTTCGTAGAGACTGACGACCTTTTCTTTACTCGAGGATTTGCTGAACCCGAATCCGACCAAGATGGGCGACTGATCGATGTCTCCAGTACTCGAAGAACGGAGAGCGACGATTTGATCCAAGCGGAAGAGAACGTGCGCGAGTCCGAGGTCATGAAGGCGGTTTTGGAGGGACAGAGCGGCGCAGTGCTATCGAGGCAGAAGACGTCGGCTTGTCATACAGTTCGTCAAGAGGAGAGGAGGACAATGGAACGGAGGAGAACTCACCACTCGATCCATAGTTTCAAAGGTGAGACGACTCGCTTTCGCTTCCCTTTCGAAAAACTTGTCGAGGGGAATACCCTGACGCTTGTCGAGTAGATCTTCGAGAACGACTCCGAAGGCCTCCTCCTCTGAAGGTAGACGGAAAGTGTAGAAGCCGTAGCAGAGAGGAATGTCCGTCCCTTGAGCGTCCCTTGCGCGACTTTTCATTTGGAACTCCGTCAGATTCGACAATTCGCTCAGAACAACTCGGGAGGAGTGACTCACTAATACGAATTCATCTCGTTCGCGATCAATTCGGCAGAAGAGTACCAGGTCCGTGAATTCATTTGCGAGGCGTCTTCGCGGATCGGAAAGAGCGATGCTTGGAACAGCTTGACGACGAGGGGGATCTTCTTTCCAGGATCTTGTGTCGAGCTCGCTTCTACCCTCCAGACCTGCGAATACTGCCAAGTTCCGGCTTTGAGCGGTTCGACGAAGGTGATCGACCACGAACGAGCATCTACTCCTTCTTGAGGATCGATCAGAATCGCATGGAAGGGTCGAAGAGGGTTCGGCGATGTCAAACGGTTGTGAGGATAGTCAGGAGGAGGCAAGATGTGGGTGATGAGTGATGGTCCTGACCAATTAAGGTGCGTTCCGATCTCGATTGGGTCTCCTTCGGCACGAATCTGACATTTCTTGAGCTGGTCGCAGGTCTCGTTGAACTCGCTGTCCCCCATGGCCGGATTGTGAAGCGTAGAGGATAGAGAGGAAGACAAAGGAAGGGGAGTGAGCCAAGGGTAAGAGGCTCGTCCGCTGTTCGCTCGGACCCTCTTTCGCTCGGTGAGTGTCCCCGCTCCTTATCTCTCCTCCTTCCTTCCTTGCTACAGCGTTGACAACAACATGAGTCAACAGTTTGATCCCGTTCCTCGCCATCCTCTCTGCCTTCCGGCTGAACTCAGCGACGTTTCGCGCTCGACTACGCCTTTGCCAGTTCATCCTCTCACCCCGTTCCATCCTCAATGTAGAGTACAGGGATTACAGGGATCGATGACTTACACTCTCTCGAAGCCGAGGAGGTCAGGAAGAATCGCTGCAGCAGGTCGCAAGCAAGTTCTGCCCCGAGTGAGTTCGATCTCTCGTCGATACAGCCAGCGAAGATCACCTGTTCACTTACCGAGCTACTCTTCCAGACCGTCGAAGCCGTCACTGCCGAAACGGCGACCTTGAGAACGCTTCTGTCACCTGCAACTCCAAATGTCGCGAACCCCGTTCCCATTCTTTCGGTATTGATGGATCCTCTCGCTCGATGCGAATACACGAAAAGAAAGACCAAGTACACCGAGAACGACGTCTCAAGATCGCAGGATCTCTTCACTCATCGCACTTTGCGAGTTCGCGAATGGGAGACGACGAGACAACCTTTCAAGCAGATCGCGTTCTTGCGTGAATTGGGCACGTCGCAAAGGTATCCTCAGGTGAAGCGACTTTTGGAGAACGAGGCAGACGCGAGGTACATAAGCCCTATCGAAGCCCATTCGTCGGTTCAAAGTCAGCTGATCAGACATCGACGTCTCGCAAACAGGGAAGCTTACTCGGTCAACGTTCTATCCCCTGTACTCGAGATTGCGAACACGTTCATTCGTGAAGAACACCAAGCTCACTTCGAGGTTCAAATCTTCTCAGAATACCCGAGAACCGTTTCGTACTCCAAGCAGCGTGAGCTCGTCCTTCCGAGTTATCCCTCCTTGTTCCCGCTGACTGTTTGACAACCCGATTCCAGCAATCCGTCTCGATCATCTGTTCCTTCTCGTCGACAAGAGGCTTCGTGGTACCGGAAAGCGAGATTTAGAGGTTCGAATACCTTTACTGGGAATCGAGGCGAAGGTGAGCCTACACATTCCCGTTGCTCCTCAGGAGATCCCGCTGAGCCCTACTTCCACAGCGTCACGATCTCGTGAACCGGGACGATTGGAGGTCAGAGAAAACGGGAACAGTACAAATGGATCAGCTCAACTCGACCGTCGAAAAATCTCTGTCTCAGTTATTCATGTGAGCTCTGTCCAATCGTTCAAGCTCGTTGCAGATTCTGACAAAACCCATTGCTCGCCTTGACCATAGGTACGCTCACGAGGATCGCTGTAGTCGAATTTGGTTCACGGATTATTTCGACACCATCGCCTGTCAAATCGGACTCGAATCTCTCGCAAACATGGATCACGACGTTTCGATCACCTACGCTGTGGTCGAAGACGAACCAGGGAGAGGCCGCCAGCGAACGCGCAACGTATACAAGTTCGGTCCTCGACTCGCACTTGCATTCGAGCTCTTCCTAGCTTTAAGAGATCTGGGGCTAGTGCGAGATAGAGTGAGTAGTTCCCTCTTTTCGAGTCCTAGATTGGAGACTGACCAAAGTGTTTGACCTCCTCGTCAGGTCAACAAGCTCGACGTGAGTTTGGCAATCCAGCTTCTTTCACCTTTTCTTTCGTTGAATCAATCTGACCTTCTCTCTGCCTTACCTAGGAGCGACTTCAAGCCCATCTGGACCGACATGGCGTACGACAGAACCCTGTGACGCTCCCTCTGCGTGCGAGAAGTCCAGCTGCCGGAAGTCTGTAGCGAGTCGTGACAAGCGTTGGTTGTGAAAGGCTCTACTTGAAGTTCACCTCTGTGCGGTCACTTTTGACTTGCCGATGTATCTATATAAAGTGTCGTACCGCTGCTGCTACGAGCGTGAGGAATCAATGTTGAGTTATGGGCGAATGTTGAAAATGCAGAGGTTTGAACCCTATCCGAGATCGTGGCGATTCGCGGTGGTTCTTGATTGATGTGAGTGCCGTACGGTGAACTGGACGGCGTTCGAAAGTTGTAGGCTGATTGAGAGAGAGACGTAAAGCTGTAAAGGGCATCAGCTGCAGAAGCTCTTTCGCCCGCTAATCTCTCTCCTTGCGCCCACTGCTGCTAGTAGGTCGTCACTCCGCCGCAGACCCTACTGAGGCTACCGCAGCAATTCGACTCCGCTGAACTCCTCGACCATTTCGCTCTCATCGATCAACTTCAACTCTCGCTTCTTTCCCCGGCTCTGTTCAACAATGGAAGACCCTCTTGGATCTCGCTCTGTGCTGGAGACTTGTAGGAACTGTTACATTACTCGGGAACAATCAGAGAAGCTCATCAACACCAAGGTCGCTTCAAAAAAGTGAGAGTTTGTTTCTGTTCCTCCTCGCGACCCCACTCCATCGGTATCTCGCGTTGACCATCACGTTCTCCCCACAAAGATTCCTCTAATCTCCCGTATAGTATAAGCTGCTCCTGTTGACACCAATGATCGTCGGGAAATCCATAATCCGCTTGAGCTAGCTTGAATCCCACGAGATCCATCTCCTTCGAACGAGCCTTTCCGAATCCGATACCGACCAACGCAGGCGAACGCGGACTTTCTCGTAGGTATAGGAAATTCTCGACGAGGCAAGACGTGTTAGCGAGCTCCAGTTCGTGAAAACGATTTTGGAACCGAAGAGCCTCCGACGCCTTTGAACAAGGGGCGTTCAGTCAGTCTCTTCTCGATCAAGTAATGAAGAAGGGACTCACGATGGCCGCAAAGTGCGAAGCAGTTACCCGATTCCCCTTCGCCTCACGAATCAGAAATGCCTCCAGATTCAACGCCCGACCGTGTTCGACCAGATCCTCAAGCACGACCCCGACAACCTCCTCGCCTGACGGCAACCTGAATTCGTAGAAGCCGTAGCAAATTGGAATATCCGAACGGACTCCCGCTCTTGACGGTACTCGGCCGATTGCCAGTTCCACGAGTCGCATACTGGATCCGAAATGAAGGCCCTTGGAGGTGGAAAGAGAGATTGCTGGTAGAGTTTGACGACGACGGGGAAGGTTGAAGATGGATCACCGGCAGGAGAAGCTTGAGCTCTCCAGACCTGCGAGAAGTGATGAGCTCCTGATTGAAGCGCTTCAGTGAGGGTGAGAGACCATGAGGTGCTCGAGGGACCGAGTTGAGGATCTACGAGGAGCGAGTGAAGGGGTCGAAGGGGATTAGGTGAAGTCGAGCGTCCGTGAGGATAGTCTGTCGGCGGTAGTACCCCCTCCTCGAGCGGTGGTCGGAGTCCCATCCACTCAAGTTGATGCCCTCGCTCGAGTGGATCCGACTCGGCCCTGGAACGAATCTCGTCGAGTTCCTCGCATTCAGCGCGAGTGGGTGGGTCGATGAAGTTCTGAGGGTATGCTTCTGTCATCTGTGAGTGAGAGGCTGGGGAGAAAAGGAAAGAGAGGGAGGAGGATCGAAAGGAAGGGGAACGAGTGACGACGACGACGCTCGGACCCTGTCCGCGGTATTCTGCCGGACTTGTAGACTGCTCATTCCTCGACAAAGGGTCACAGTTCACCCCTCTTCTACGTATACAGCATGGATGCCTTCATCGCCATCAGCCGTAACCCAAACCCAAACACTTTAAAGGACTCGAACTCGTCAATCGTTCTTTCCACTTCGACTCGCTCAAGCCCTTTCCATCCTCACAACCGACTTCAGCACCATGTCGCCGTCTACCTCTCACCCGGTCACGAACACCACGAACATAACCCCTCTGCTAGCGGGGTCGCGTACCAAGCGAACACTTCCCGAAAACGAAAACCCCCAAGCTCGCCTGAACCGTCACAATCACGACCGAAACCGACCCGTATACCGGTAAGTCATCCAATCTATCTCGTGTCATATCTGTCAGCTAAAGTGTCTCCGCCGGCAGAGATCCGTGCCTACCGCGAATTCTTCTGCTCGGCGACTCCCTCCTCCTTCTCAGGATGTCGACTTGCTCCCGTGCCCAGGGGAGGTGGTGTATCACAACGTTAAGGCTATCAAAACTCTCTGTCAGCTCCCTCCAACCTGTCAAGTTTCGGACGTCAAGCTAGAGCCCTCGCTGAACAAAGTCGCCGAAAAGGAGCCTCGCTTCATAGACCGTCGAATAATCTATCAAGCATGGCGCGAGTTTCACAACCAAGATAGTCAACTCACTTTCCTGGAAGCGGTAGGCAGGGTGCCCGACCACGCGCCGTGGCCTGGAAGTCCGCGAATCCTCGGCAACGAAGCCGACGCAAAGTTAGTTGTGGCACCCACTCTCCATTCTTGAACGGGGCTGACTAGACTTCCTTTCGCAGAGAAGCCTTCATCGTAAACACACTCGCACCGATCCTCTCAATCGTTAACTGTTTCCTTCCCGAACAGTATCGCAAGCTTCTAGAAATCCAACTTTTTTCTGAGGTTTCATCGGTGGACAAAAGTGAGTCCTACGACTCTGTCAGCTAGGGAATCACTGAGATTGAGGGGAAGATACAGCTCGTATGGATATCATCATCATGTTAGTCGACAAACGGAAGGACAAAGACGGCTTGAGACTCCTTAAGTACAAAAAACCACTCGTTTTCGTCGAGGCAAAAGTGAGATACCCTTCGCGTCCTACGATGGAGACATGTACTGACTCTGCTCTTTCACAGCGACACAACCTTGTGGACGGCACCGGCTGGCCTATCATTCAAGGATGTGTTCAAAGACCTCTCAAATACGAAACCGGTCAAATTCGGGCGCTACTGCCTCAAGTTTTCATGTAGGATGGGATTGTTGTCCTTCTCGGAGATCCTACTATGAGCTCATAGTGTTCTCTCGGCATTAGGTATGCAGATTCTCGCCAATGTTGCCGCGCAATACTCACGGATCAAAGCGACGCTCTTCTCTTCGACATCAATCTTGGCGATCTTTCCAACAGCAAACGACCCTTGCGAATGTCGTACATCGACGTCTCCAAAACAGCCTCCTCCAAAGACGTTTTCTCCTACGGCCCTCGCCTCTCGATCGCCTTCCATGTCTTCGAAGCACTTCGTGAGCTCGGGGTTCTCGACAACAAGGTATGTCGAGTCGACTTGAGACCATGTCTGTCGGCATACGAGCTTACTTCATAGCTAAATGGGTCGAGTTGCAGCTTTATCCTCATGGACAGCCTCCCCTCGATGTGATTTATCGTCTCTTTTTTCTCCGCGTTCGATGCCCCAGCTGACGGCGAGACGATATCGAACCCTGCAGTATGGACTCAGTCGCTACCTTCATCCGGAGAGACACTTGTCGCCGAGTCCTGCGCCTCCCGCACCTCCAGCGAAGCGAGTCCCTCCTCAAACTCTTACGACGCGACGAGAACCTGGCCCACGCATGACGCGTAACTCTATGTCGACGGGTGCCTGATAGCTCTCTCGTAGATACCCCGATGAAGATACATCGCCGATAGCTCGTCGAGCTCAGTTTCTCTTCAATCCTGTACAACTTTCGATAGTACTTCTCTTTCGAATTCCAATCGTTCTTGACTAGCACCCTATCTTACGAAGAGTCGATCATAGCTCCTGCTGCGAGTGCGAGGTTCCGAGGCGAGAACTTGACTTCGAGAACGGGAGTGCGTTTCGTTGCGAGAGTCGCGAGAAGATCCGGACTATCGATGCGAGGTTAGTCAGTACGCACGGACAGATCAGCGCAACGCAGAATGAGAGGAACTCACCAAGGTCCATTGTCTTGATCTGCCGCGCCTCCTTTCCCAGAGTCTTTCGAAAGATCCTTCTTTCCTGCGAGAGCTCCTATTCTCCTCGGCTTCTTCAGATCGACGAGAGCCGTACTCGATTCAGATTCGGGAGGAGGCGAGAGAACATCCCAAACTCGAACGGTTTGATCCGAAGAACCGGAGAGGAGGATGGTCGATTCGATAGAGAAAGAAAGAGAGTGAATCGACGAGGTGTGACCGGTGAACGTCTTCTGAAGAGTTCCGGAAGCGAGATTCCACAGAAGGATCTGGTTGTCATCGCCTGAGAGCGGAACGAGATGCAACGTGAGTTCTCGCATACTTTGAGCAAAGAAACCCAGCTCGGGACTCACCTGCACTCGCTAGCCATCGTCCGTCGGGACTGATCTTGACCTTCATGACTGCTCCTCGATGACCGACAAACACTCTGACACACATTCCTTTCTGAACATCCCACAATCGACATGTTCGATCTGAAGAACCCGTTGCGATGTAGAGCGAATTCGGGTGGAAAGTCACGCACTGCAAACACGAGGTCAGTCGCAGTTCGAGCCCGTAGACGAGATCTTTGGACTCACGTTTACATCGCTGAGATGACCTGCAAAGATTCTCACGGCGTTGATCTTGTCGGTGATCCATAATCGAGCCGTTCGATCTCTACTCGCACTCGCGAAATAGATTCCTCTCGGACCCCACTCAACATCCCAAACCGGTTCTCGATGTCCTCGGTAGACGACGAGATTCGAATAAGTTTCGAGAGACCAGAGTCGAATCGTCGTGTCGGCGGAACAGGAGAGAAGGTATCGAGGTGCGGAGGAAGGTCCGGGAACGGGATCGAACGAGAGAGAGTAGACGGGTCCGGAATGAGCGATGAGTTTGCGAGTTTGAGGAGCGGAGGGATGGTAGAGCTTTTTCAGATCGTTCGCTGAGATCGTCGTTCACTCTCGAGGTCAGCTCATTCCCTTGCGAGAATTAAGAGACACTGCCATACCATCATTGATTTTCGAAACTTCGTCACCTTTCAGATCTGTTCTGAGTTGTTTCAATCCTTTCCCCGTCAAACTCCATAATCGAATATAACTCTCTCCGAACCCAGCTGCCATGATGGAAGAGTCTTCTGAGAATGCCGCAGTCGATAGCCTAAATTCGTGATCATCGTAAGTATCCTCGAGCGAAGTTGAAAGAGAGAAAAAGAGAGGGGAAACTGACGAATCTCCCGCATCGTGAATCGTAAACAAACAAACACTGGGTTTCCCAAACTTCTTCCCTCTCTCCTCCTTCTTCTCTGCGCTTGCTCCATTCCCTGTCAACCCGGCTCCGAGCTGGCCCTGAGTTGCTCCTCCCGTTGTAATCTGTTGTTCTTGAGGGTAATACGCTTCGGCTCCTAACCGAATTCGTTTCCTCGCTTCTCTAACCAACTCGACTTCCCTCTGTACATCAATCGTTCGAATCGTCGCAGGATAAGGAGGTAGATCCGCTGGGAAAGGTGCCAGCAGGTTCGCTTGATCCGAGGGTCCCTTCTCGGATTCTGTTTTCACTCCTCCTCCTCCGGTCGATGTCGAAGCTTCTCCCGCTGTGCCGGCATTTCCTTGTCGACATAATTCTTCGAGATGATCCACCTTTGGAGTGAAATCGGATTCGAGATCCCCTAATTTCCTCTTCACTTCTTTCTCCAACAACGGGTTCATCGGAACTGCTCCTAGTTTCAATCGTTCCCCTGCTCCGTCTAGTCCATTCGCGTTCGAGGTCGTGCCGGCGGCTGAAGAAGGATCGGCGGGATTTGGGGGAACTGCACCGTTTGGGAAATGCGACGGAGGAGGGAGTCCGTTCGAGCGGAGGGAAGCGTATTCTGATGCTAGTCCGTGTGTACGGGAAGAAGACGGAAGAGGTGGACCCGGGACCGCTGAGGGGAGGTGACAAGGGAATAAGCAATTGAAAACGAGAATGACGACAAGGAAGAGACGACGAACCATCTACTTTGACTCGTTCGTTGATGATTGCCAATACTCGATCTCGACCTCTACCTTCTGTACCTTCGACACTTCCAGCTAATCCTCCTCCTTGTAACCATCCCAAGACTAGTCCCCAACCTCGTTCTGATAATCTCACGTGGTATCGTTCTTGACGCCATCTCAAGGACGATTCGTTCTCTGATACATGCTGTGGTAGTCGTAAGGAAGATAGTAGTCGTAGGAGCGAAGGGTATTGAGCTACATGATCGACCGAGAAGCTATTTCAGGGAGAAGAGAGTCAGCTCGATAGTGTTCGACAGGAAGAAGCGTGAGCTTACCGGTTGAAGAAGTGATCTGCAGCTTCTCTGTAACCAACTAGGACGAGATCGAGGTACGAATGAACGAAGAGAGGCAAGAGCAGGGGAAGGAGTTCAGGTCGGTGAATGTCGAGAGACTAGACAACGATTGCGTCAGCCACGCTCAGACCTCGATCATCTGAGTGAGTCAACAATAGACTCACGTTCTCTACGAAAGTCCTCAAGCCATGGTAGCCTTTCTCCCACGAAGGCGGATCTACCAACATTTGTCCTGGAGCGACGCTCTGATCCGGTCTCCTCCTCTGATTCGGGTTCTGCGCTTGTTGTCCACTCTGCCCTTGTCCTGGCGCTGTAGAAGCCCCCCTCTGTTGGGTCGGAGCGTTCCTCTCTGCGAAATCTTCCAATCCTACTGCTTTCCCTCCTCCTCCCGCTGATGCCGCAGGGGAAGCAGGGTTCGATCCAGCAGCAGCGTTACTAGCAGGGTCGAGGTCGGCAGTGAGGGCGAGGGCGGCTTTGTGGTGTCCTCGTTTGGTGAGATATTCCAAGATCGCTCGATAATTCGCATCTGGGTTCGAGGTAGCCGGTGCGTTGGGCTGTGGGGTCGACATGGCTTCAAGTAGGTCGAAACGCGTAGACCCGCGTCGGTCGAACGGGTGGGTACGAGATGGGAGGAGTGAGAGGTTCATCTCTTGATCTCTCTCTCTTCACTCGACTCTGCCCGTCATGTCAGGTAAGTGTATAAGCTCTCTGAGGTGACTAGATACTCACGCTCCACCGTTTGCTCGATCAGGCAAACTCTCCCGCGAGGAATAGTCCGTCTCCTCCCGCTCCCCTCTCTTCGGGTAGCCACTGACTTGCAACCCCTTGAATGATTGTAGTCGCAAAGCGAAAGATCTCGAAGCAGCTCGTAAAGCCGGTACTGCCGCTCCAGCTTACGATGAGGAGGGAAAACCCATCAACCCTCACATTCCCGGTCAGTCCTCCTGTCTCCTCCCTCTCACTGTAGAGTAGCTGAGTGACGAAGGGAAATGATGATATATAGAGTTCATGAGTAATGCTCCGTGGTATTTGAAAGCTTCGGCCGATGAAGGTCCTTCGTTGAAGCACCACAAATCTGGGGGGAAGTATAACTCTTCGGTCGATAAGCTCGATCAACGATTCGTCAGAGGTGTCAAAGCAGTACGGTTCATTCCTCTTCACTGCCCGCGAGATCCGGAGCTCACTCGGTTGGAGGTAATAGGGTCCAGCAGCGAAAAAGTATCGACCTGGAGCTTGTACGAATTGCGGAGCGATGACTCACAAAACGAAGGACTGTCTCGAACGACCTCGTAAAGTAGGAGCGAAATATACGAACAAGGATATTGCGGCGGATGAGATCGTTCACGATCCTACCAAGGGTTTGAACGGACAAGAAGGATTCGGAGATTACGACGCGAAACGAGATCGATGGGACGGGTACGATCCGAGTACGCACAAACAAGTCGTGGAGGAACACGAGGCGCTCGAAGCGGCGAGACGGAAGTTGAGGGAAGAGGCGATCGATAAAGGAACGGCAGAGGCAGAATCGAAGGAAGTCAAGAAATTGGCGAAGAAAGGGAAAGGGAAAGGGAAGGGCAAGAAAGGTCAACAGGATGAAGACGATTCGGACGAGTTTGGATCGAGTGACGAATCCGACAACGAAGGAGGAGAAGATGAGGATAAATACGCAGATTCGGCAGACGTTGCGGGACAAAAACTCGATACGAAGACTCGAGTTACGGTTAGGAATTTGCGTATTCGTGAGGATACAGCGAAGTACTTGATGAATCTCGACACCGAATCCGCCTACTACGATCCGAAAACGAGAAGTATGAGGGAAGCGCCGAAAGCTGGAGAAGATGTGAGTCCTCCTTTCTCTCGTTCCCTTCCCGCTTTTTACACGTGTTGATCCCTCGACTTGCAGGCTACCTTCGTTGGAGACAACTTTGCTCGACATTCGGGAGGAGCGACCGAAGTTCAAAAGTTGCAAATGTTCGCATGGCAATCCGAACAACGCGGTCACGACGTTCACATTCAATCGAACCCTACCGCCGCTGCTCTCATGCACAAAGAGTTCCTCGAGAAGAAGGACGTGTTGAAGGACAAGAGTGCCGCGTCGATTTTGGAGAAATACGGAGGAGAGCAATATTTGCAGAGCGTACCGAAGGAGTTGAGGAGTGGACAGACGGAACACTATGTAGAGTACGATAGGAGGGGTAAAGTTATCAAGGGAATGGAGAGGGCGAAGGCAAAGTCAAAGTACGACGAAGATGGTGAGTTCGCTTCGCTCGGAACGTTCTTCAGTGCGAGGGTGAACTCACGTTCGAATCTGATTGAATAGTGTATCCCGGGAACCATCAATCGATTTGGGGATCTTACTACGATCTCAACACGGGTCAATGGGGTTTCGCTTGTTGTCATTCTCATATCAAAGGATCGTATTGTGGTACGTATTCCCCGTTCGTCGCGACACTACTCTTGAGCGAACTGACAGTCTTCGCGATCAATAGCCGGTCAAGCTGGTATCGAAGCTTCGAAAGCTGAACAAGCTGGTCAACTTCTCACTCTTCCTCCATCTTCCTCATCGAAACCCGATCCCGACGCCGGCAAATCTTTGATGCAAATCAAGGCAGAGAGAGATGAGGAGGAACGCAAGAAACGCAAAGCGGATGGAATCGACGAGACGAAAGATGCAGAGAGGAAGAAGAGAAAGAAGGAAGAGGAGGAGAAAGATGCGATGGGAGTTACAGAGAAGGAAATGGGTACGCGCCTCTCTCTCTGTCTGCTCTCGCTTATTCAGCGCTGACTCTTTTGCTACTGCAGAGAATTACCGCAAGAATCGCGAACATCGTTTCGACGACCCACTTTTGCAGATGGGAAAGGACGAATTGTTGCCACTTTAAGCTCGTTCACTATGTTTGGTAGCTCGTTTCTCCTCGGTGTGCTGTATCGATCCGAACTCGACCCATCGACTTTCCCAGGATTCGAGACCCAAGTCGAGAATTGAGAGTCGAGAGCTTTGTGTTTCGAGTCGCGATAAAATCGAATCGTTGAATCGAGCCTATCTATCGCATCTCGTTCTAATCTCGCCTTTTCCGCTTCTCTCCCGATCCGACTTGACCTCACTTACGCCCGCGGCCCAAGGGTCCCCTCAGTCTTCAGAGTCCTCTCCTCTCGAACAAATCGAGTCCCTTCTCATGTTCCATCGCTCGATTTCATCTTTTCCCGCTAGTGAGACTCGCGAGGAATTTAAAGTGTGCGTCAAGTCACTCGGTGACTCGTGTCGCGCGTAGTTGAGCGAGGGCCATCGAAATGAAAACACGGCCGACCACTTTCTCGACCCGTCGAGTCAAGAAAAGAGGAGGAGAGAGAGAAAAGAAAAAAAGCAAAGATCTTTGATCGCAAACCGATTCGAACTTCTCGTTTCTGCAGCGATCCCTCTGCAAAAAAGCCTGATGTCTGAATCAGCTCCCCATACCTACGTCTTTGCACTCTCTTCTTCTCTCTCCCATTCACTTCACTACTTGCTGCTCGCAAAGTTCAGCATACGACCTCTAAATACCGAAGGAAGCTCATGCCGCCTCCTTCGTCTCCGAAACTTCTTGATTCAACTCCGACAATTCCTGCAGCAGGACAAACCGTCACTTGTCCGAATTCTTCTTCAGCAGCACCAACAACAAATAAGCCAGTGATCAGATCTAGTTCAGGGAGTGATTCGAGGGAAGATTCAGGTGGAGCGGGAAACGAAAGCGACGATGAGCGTGAACCGAGTGGAAGTGGGAGCGGGGAACAGATCTCGACACGGGAAGACAGTGACGAACAAGGAGGACTACCTCGACTAAGTCACCTATCCCACCACGAGATGTACCCCTTCCCTTCGACTCTTCAACGACATTCGAGCGCCGAAGTCGAAGCTTCTTCTGCCGGTTCCATGTCTTCCTTCTCGGGAGACGACGATCAGGAGGAGGAGGAGGACAACGAGGACGTCAAGATGAGCGAACCAAAGGTGGTCGCGATGCCGAAACGAACTTTGAGCGAGTATCGAGCTTCCCTTTCTCGAGCTGGTCTCGCCGCTCCTCCAAAAATTCGTCGACTAGGAGCTCTCGGAATCTCCGTTCATTCGGAATCAGACATTGAGAACCCTCAAGTATCCGGACTTGACACGAACGATCGAATCGACCCAGCTAGTGGAGGAGATACGAGCGCTGGAACGAGGGAAACGGATCTCGGAGTCTCCTTCGCCGCCCTTCAGACTGGAACCGGTTCCGTTTCACCTGTGACGGAGATCAAATCACCGAAGAAACGTAAGAGAGGAATTGCCGACGCAACTTTCAGAGGTATCGTCGACGAATTGGCTATCGAGAGTGAGTTTTCTCTGATTTTCTTTTCTTTTCTCTTTTCCTTCTGACCCTCGATCCCGATTCTTAGATCGTCAGCTCAAGGATAAGTTGAGACGGTACGAGGCTCATGGTGTACCCGTCGAACTCAAGGATAGTCGATTATTCGAGATTCGTTTCTACGATGGACTGCCGATGTGGGTTTTCTTTTCGTTTCGTTGCCGATCGACGTCACTAATCTTGACTTGATCCTTCCCTTTCTAGTGATCAACGAACCGAGCTGGAGAGCTTTCTCACAACATACGTGAGGGATTTCGTCGGACGAGGTCCTCTCCCATCGTCGTCGTCGTCGCCTCCTCGTCCTGCAAAAACCTCCCGACCCACTGTTCGAATTCGACCAATTTCACCTCGTCTTCAACAACAAGAGGAAGAAGGTTTCGCGAGCTTACCGTCGCCGCAACACTCCGAAACGTTCGAGTCGAAATCTGGTCCTCGAGGTCTTCCTCCTCTCGCCGCCGATTCGAGTAATTCTGGAGTCGAACCCTTCTCTCTCAGTGGCGTTGGATCAGGAGTCTATCGACCAACTCGTCAATCGTTCTCTGATCCAGCACGCTCGTTCTCGAATCCTTCTCTCCCGTCACCAGCGATTCTCACTGAACAAGATCGACAACTCGCGAAATCCGTCATTACTTCTCTCGAACAACTTTTCCGTCGATCTCTACGACAGAATAAGGAGGAGGAACCTCGAGAAGAATCAGCGAAACGATCCCGAAGCAACGAGACATACATGGCAAACTTCCTCTCTCACGATTTCCTCTCAGACGGTTGGGTCTACCTCAACCTCGCGAGCACGATGGCGGAACTTCATCGATATTCAGTCACTCTCAACTTCGTTCAACAAGCCGTTCGAAACCATTCTAGCAACCTCGAAGTGAGCGAAGATGGGAAACGAGTTCGATGGACCGGACCTTCTCCTGAGCCGTCACCTCCGCCAAGTCGTAACGCTTCGATATCGGAACCTCAAACGCAGACGAAGCAACAACAACCTCGAGCAGTCAAGATCGCCTCCCCTGCACCAACCGACTCTCAAGTTTCGAGCGGAGGAGTGACTTCAACGACGACGACTCAAGACAGTCTCAGTTCGACCGATCCTTCATCCGATAACCTGAAGTCGAGTCAAGTAGCAAACTCGATCGCTCCTACGGCTTCGACAGCTCCGACTTCTCAAGCACCTTCGAGGGGAACACATTCTGGTCCAACCAAGACGATGACAAGACCTCAACGACCGACTGCCGCCGTCCTTCAGCGAATGGATCGACTCAGTCCACCGACGAATCAACAACTCGAAGCGGATTCTCAGATGTCTCCTCCGAAGCAGAAACAGAACCAAGCTCGACAACACCTCTCAAACCCTCAACGTCCCCTTTCCTTCGTCGCACACCCAGACTCGTCATTACGAAAGGCTCCCGAGATCTACCATCGTCTCCTTCGAAACAAGACAGTCGACGAAACCGAATACGCCGACGAAGATCTGGATGGTTCTCGTTTAGTGATCCCGAGAGATCCCGGAATGCTCGTCTTCTACGCGAATGGACACTTCTGTTCGGACCTGACTCAAGAGGAGGCGACTCCCCACGAAGTCGATGTCGACCAGCCTTTCGTCCTCGGGGGAGGTTTCGACAACTCGCCCGACGCCGGATCAGACTTCTCGGACTCTCCTAGCATGAACATCGATCTCGATGACGATGTCGAACTCGTCGGTCTCAACTACGATTCGCAAAACGGAAACTTCGACGCGGGAGAAGAGGAGAAATGGTCGGTAGACAGTCAAGATTCTTCGATTCGTCGACTCGCCGTTTCAGGAATGACGAGTACGATCCCAGCCGACCTCTTTACTATCCTCGTCAAGATGAAACATCCTCAGAAACGTTCTCGCACCGAATTCAACGAACCTACCTCGCCCAAGAAACGTCGCCTCACTTCGCAACGTCCTCGCATCCTTTCGAGCAAGGCGTTTCATCACCGACCCATCATGACGAAACGAAGCTGTCCGATCGAGTTTGACGATAGTTCTTCGGGAGATGAAGTCGGTCGACCTCATGTGAGTTCAATTCCCATTTCCTTTCTCTCGTCACTTTATACTAACTCCCTTTCGTTTTGACATCGAGCAGCTCACGGCATCAAACTTGGCCAAACACACTCATCCTACTCTCGCGGCCATCACACCCCCTCTCGAAGACGACATTCCCGGTTACCCGACTGGCGACACTCCTTCTCCCCCTCACGACGACTACCTCCTCTCTCTCGGCGCTCCTCTTCACGCATGGGCTCCTCGGGAAACCAACATTGCCTCCCGCGATCCTCCAGTTCCTCCTCGCTCAAACCTGAAGAACCGACTCGCTCTCCATCGTCGTCTCGCGCAACCTTATCCAGCTAGAACCCTCTCCGAGATGAGTACGACGACTGGAGATGAGCGACCGATCAGTCTCGATGACCCTGTCGGCCCAGCTTCACTCCGATAAGATACCCATTCACTACATATTTTCTCCTTTCCTCTTCGTTATTTTACCAGCAGTTTCTTCTACGTCCTTGTACAGAGTCGTGTCTTCCGTCCCTGTTGCTATTTCTCTACTTCTTCCGATTCCCCTTCGTTTCCAAATCATGTCACTTTCGCAACCTTTCTAACTTTTCTCGTAAAAATTATCTTCGCTCGTTCCCTTTCTTTATACATAGGATCTCGCAACTTCTTCGTCGCTTTCACTTGCACACACTTCTTCTTGATAGCTATGCTCTTTATCCCCCTTTTCCCGATTGAAATGGGACCTCGTACAACTGCGAACTCCTTCTGGATCAAGCACGGCCTCGGAAGTGATAGCTTCCGCTTGCAACGGAATCATAGCCACAATCGTATTGCATGAAATACCCGCTATTTAGATCGGACGATCGAGGTGAGAGGGAAACAGGCCGGCGAATCTTCCTTCAACGGTTGATCTCTACCCTTCGGCTTTCGACTCTCGATGAGCTATCGTCGACCTCTTAGAGGATACTCAGACTCTCTTAGAGGCTCTTGGGGAGGAAGCCAAGCTTCCCACGGTGCGTCTCCTCGATATTTTGCCTTTCATCTCGCTAAACAAACCCTCTGCCGGTCTCAGCTCGAACTGGCTCAATGAACGGCTCAAGTCAATCGAGGTTCAGACAGAAACATATCGAACCCAGCGGCGTCAATGCTCGGATGGATAGGCTCACGAGAGAGATGGCCGAAGTCTCCGAGGCAACCGAAACTGGCGATCCCGGTCGAGCAGGACAGAGTTTAGGTATCAAGAGAAAGAACATAGAGAGGAAGAGATCATTCAGGAATGAGTTGAGGGGAATTGAGGGAATACCGGTGCGAAAGAGGCAGAAACGAAGTTCAGCTCGATCGATTTCGTCTTCGCAAGTCTCCGCATCGCTCTCAGACGGTACCTCGCTCAGTCAAGCACCACAGAACTATCCTCAAAGCTGGACGACTAGGACTCCACCCTCTCATCGTGCGTCGACCCATCAACAGGACGTGCTCTCAAAATTCGGTCCGCCTTCCTTCTCCTCGGTTCCGCCATCTTTCCACGAAGATTATCACAGCTCTGCCCAACATCCCTCGCTAGCTCTCCCGCGTGTCGCTGAAGAGGTCGAAAGTTTCGAACCAGTAAGTTGATTCCTCTCTTCCGTTTTTCAAAGGTCGATCTTTTGATCCTGTTACAGCAGCTTCATTCAAGTCCACCTAGGCCCCTACCAGCATGGCTCGTCGACCGAATAGCTCATGCTCGGGAGCTTTCAACTCCGTCGCAGCGACCTACTACACCCTTCGAAGACCGTCGCGATCACCAGCCCTTGGCTCTTCTCCCTTCGAAGTCTCGACACATCATCGAATCTCTCAGCTCATCAGATACCCTTTATCAAGGAGATCTCAACAGTCCGACCCTCCGCCCTCTCGACATCGCTGATCCGATCTGGAAGAACGTTTCAAAGCAACCGAATAGCGAGAGCTCTCCTTTCGCCAAATCGTTCGATCAATCTTCCATCTTCGAGCCGAACCTCTACACTAGACAATTCTCCGACTCTCCCTCCCCTCTGATCGCTCCCGCTTCCTCCTCGAACCACTTCTCGCAAGTCCAACCTCTGCCATCGAACGATTACGAGACACCGCCGCAAGATCAAGAGACTTCTCAGAACCCGGTCCCTCGCTTCGAAGAAGCTGCTCGTCTTCGCTCTCCTTCACAGTTTATGATGTCGAAACCTCGCTCGTCGATGCCTTCTGCTGCTCCGTTTTCGCTCGGCCTCACTCGAACTCGCTCCGAAGACGCTGGAATCGTCTCATCGACTCCGACGCGGTCGAACCTCTGGAGTATGCAAGTCGATTCTATTGCTTCTGTCTCGGATTCAGATTCTGCGCAACTCTGGCGAAAGCCTCGTAAGCCAGTGATGCGGACGCCTTCGGAGCGAGCTAGGGTAAGATGAGGGAGCGCTCGTAACGCCGCCTTGAACCCTCTGACTTCCTCTTCCCCGCACAGAAGAATCGTCTCGACGCCAGCAAGAGGTTGTTCGAACGAGAGCTTTCCTCCCCTACCCGACACGAACCGAAGTCTCGACGCTCTCATCACTCGCAGACTACTCACGACTCGAGAAATTTGACTTCTTTCAAGACCCCTTCTCCAGCACCTTTCCCTCGTCGAGCTTTGCCCTCCTCCCTTCTCCGTTCAACTCCGATCAATTCTCCTCTACTTTTCGACAGTCCCGCCGACCCTTTCCAAGTCCTCATTCCTTCGATTTCCTCTTCTTCTTCCGGGTCTTTACCGTTCGCGCCCAACGACGAGAATGCTCCTCCGACTCGTCAAACGATGTTCCTCGAAACGGCTCCAACGGAAGACAACAAGTTGGCCGTCATTGCTGAATCGGTAGTCGAATTCTCCCCGCTCAATAGCGATGATATCGTTTCAATGTCTCCCGACCGCGACTCGAGAACCGTAGATTTCACTCATGCATTGAACTCGGCTCACGTTCCGATTTCTGAATACGTTCCCACTATCCCACCTTCGTCGGCCAGGAATTCTGTCGACGCTCATGGAATACATACGGAAAACGGAACCGAGAACGGAGTCATCAGTAATCGAACTGGTTCGAAGCGAAGAGGGAAAGAGAGTTGGAACCCGATCGCGAAAGCTAGCGCAGTCGGAAAGATCCTGCAAGTCGAGGACAGGAAGAAGAAGAATGGAGTAGGATCGAGCGCGAGAGGGGAGGAGGAGGAGGCAGAATTGGAGGACGACCCGATCGAGGTGGACTAATGACTGGGACCAGGGTAGTCAGGGACGCAAGGTTGGATGTACAGCTGACTGTCTGCTACGAGAACTTGATTTGTCGTGCACCCTCGACTCTCGTCGCGTTGAGAGCGAGCTTTGCAGCGTGATTGAGAGATCGACTTCCTAGTTACAACAACCCACATCATTCTAACCCCGACATTATAGTACGACACCAACCGATCAGATCTAGGAGAGTTTGTAAGTGCTCGCGAGACGAGCTTTGAGGTGTTCGTTCGCGGTCAATTCAGTTCCTGGCTTGACACCTTTGCGTTCCATCCTTGCCAGATCATCTGTCGGTCGAGCGAGGATTCACGTCAGCACTATCACGAGAATCTGCGTAGAGATCGCTGAACTGACTAGCTGAGATTGAAGAGACGGGCACGACGGTCTTGAGCGAAGCCTGAGGCGAGGGCTGATTGAAGTAGGCTATCGAGAACCGCTCGGGAATACCCTCAGCCGGTAGAGGAATTGGAAGAACGACCTGTACAGGGGAAAAGGAATGTCAACGTTTCGACTTTTCGACGGTTTGAACGAAAAACTTACTCGATGAAGTGTCGACTTGTATTTCGCGCCGGTCCAGAGTTCCAGCGCGTCTCCGATGTTGACAAGCATAGCGTTCTCGACGACTCCAACATCTTGCCATTGTCCATCGTCAAGGCTTTCCGTCGAGGGCAAGATTTGCAATCCTTCTCCTCCCGCCGCCCTTTGAAACAACAGCGTCAACGATCCATAGTCCGAATGCGCACCAGCTCGATTCGGGTCGACCTTTTGGCCAGGACTGATCTCGATGTAGTGTAACAGTCGGAGAATGCTAGCTGAGTCAGTTCCTTCGTGATGTCGATTCGTGAAGAATGTCGGTTCCAAATCGAGCGAGATGGCGATAGCCTCGAGTAGACGTTGACAGATAGAGAAACATGCATGTTGGAATTGCTGTAGCTTCTCGACATGCTGGTGTAGGAGGGAAGGGAGAGGGTGTGAAGGTTGAGGAGGAGTTTCGTCGGAAATGAATCCAATGTTGAAACCTTCTTTCAGATCGGGAGCTGGGTTCGTCGGATCCAGACTGATCGGTAGACGAGTCGGGTCAAGAGTCAGCCGTAATACGCCGGCAAGAGACGATAGGAGAGAGAACGAACGTTTCTTGCGAAATACGAGTGTAGCCTTTGTTGTCCGCCTTTCAGACACTTTAAGCGTCAGTCATCGAGACTCCACCGTACTCTGGGAAGTATCTCGGTTGCCCTGCACTCACGTAAGCCGCCCTACGCTTCTCTTCCTCCGTCTCGTTTGCGAAGAAGTTCTCTGAGAATCACGTTCTGCTGCGTGAGTGCTGGCCAAATCCTTACGCGGTCGAGAGCTTCGTACGTACCAGAGATCTCGAACAGCTCGTCTACCTGTCGCTCCAATCCGTGTCCGCGAATGAAGAGGAACCCGGCCGAAGATAAGGAAGAGCTGACAGCAGAAGCGAGCGATTCTGGCGTTGTACACTGCGAGAGGTCGATCACTTGTACTGTTGATCGTCCCATAGATAGGTGAGAAGCGAAGGTGGAGCTGGTGAGAGGTAGAAAGCAGAGAGAGATGCGTGATTCAACTCTTTCCTCTTGAACAACGACATGGCACCTTCAAACTCGACAGCAAGCTTCAGTAACGCCGCAAACCTCCTCAAGACCTTTGAATACGAGCGCACACTCAGTGAAGGTGAGATCTCGCCT
Organism: Sporobolomyces salmoneus; assembly: GCF_050403485.1. Lineage (NCBI taxonomy): Eukaryota > Fungi > Basidiomycota > Microbotryomycetes > Sporidiobolales > Sporidiobolaceae > Sporobolomyces > Sporobolomyces salmoneus. Next base: position 128,865 of record NW_027481120.1, read on the forward strand.
CGTTCTTTCCCTTGATCTCCCTCCGCACATTCCCTCACCTCGAGTCCCTCCACAGATGCGAGAGCGCTCGTAGTGTACCTTTTAGGCTCTGCGGTACCCGAGGGAAGTCAAGAGAAGTCACCTGCTATCATCAAGATTGAGAAAACGCCTTACGAACCTGGAGAAGCTGTCGCTCTCACCTCCCCAGAAGCTTGGAGTCGCCTACAAATGGTCAGTAACATTCCTCAGTCTCACTGGAGCAAGGCTGATCGGTGGAAGCTGTTGCAGAAAACGTCGAATGATATCTATTCGACTTCGCTCGCTTGGTTCGCTCCCGGTCGATCAACTGCAGACGTACAAATCACCTCGATTTGTCCAGCTACCGAGAAGGTAAGTTGTATCGCCGTGGAGTGACTTAGGCAAGCAACAATGCCTATTGACTGCATCTCGCTTGCTCAACTCGCAGCACATCCTGAAATACAGCACGCAAGAATATCGACTCGTTCGTGAAACTCCTCAACTCTACAAGTCGGTCGTCGAACCTTACATCAACAGTATCCCTCCTGCGACGATCAAATGGGTCTACGGTATCCTTGAAGGAACGGCTGAAGCTGAAAACGTTCTTTTCCGAGACGATGATCCTAAGAATGGTTTCGTTCTCACTCCCGATCTGTACGTCGACTCCTTCTTCACTCTTTTCACACGTGAGGATCAATTGAGGCGACTTGCTGTCATTTAACAGGAAATGGGATCAAAAAACCATGACTTCTCTTTACCTCCTCGTCCTAACCCAAGATCGTTCGATTCGTTCCCTCCGCGATCTCACCCCTGCCCATCTTCCTCTACTCCGAAATATTCGTCAAGCTTCTGAAAAGGCCGCGATCGAGAAATATGGAATTGACAAAGGAGAATTGAGGTTCTTCGTTCATTATCAACCTACTTATTGTGCGTCTTTCTCTCTCCATCTCTTCCCCTTGCACCGACACTGACCTCCCCTTCGAAATAGATCACTTCCACGTCCACGTTGTAAGCTCCTCTCCATCTTCTCTCGATGAATCGCAGCTAAGCTCACCTCCCGACATTCAATCCAGGTTCACGTCAGCTATGAAAGTTTCAGCGGAATCACAGTCGGACAAGCCCATCTCCTCGACGACGTGATCGACACCCTCGAACTAGAAGAGTCCGAAGGTTCTCCTTCCGATCTTGGGACTTACTACTCGAGGAAAACGTTCACTTATGCACTGGGGACAAACCATAAATTGTATGAAGGTCTCTCGAAGGCGACGTAGGATTCAGTAGACGTTGTGTTGGGGTTTGTAACGAGAGGCTGGTACTCTCGGATCAAAGTTCGTGGAGAGAAACGAGAGTGACAAGAATGCTTTGCGTCGATTTGGGTACGAGGTATGCAAGACTGACAGTAAGTGCAGAGATTAGAGGAGGGAGTAGTAACGGTATGATGCTCAATGCGGATAATTAACGAAGAAGCGACAAGCAATTAGGGTAGATAAAAACGATAGAACGATAGAGGGACCAGCTGGAAGAAGAGTCTGACTCTAAGCAGTCGAAGCAGGGGCGGTCGAAGCCGCGGTCATCTCTTCGCGAGCTTCGGGAGAGTGGGAGCCGTGGATCGAGTGATGCTTCTTAGCTTTGCGAGCGGCGAGGGAGACGAGAATGAGGGAAATCAAGGTTGAGAGGAAGGCGATCCAGCCGACGATGACGAAGGAGAGAACAGGACGTTGGTGCTTGTCTATCATTCAAGAACGAGAACGATTGAATGTCAGTTCAAACGGACCTGCGAGCAAGAAGAGAGACGAAACGTACAAGCTAAAGAGAGACCACTCGCGGCAACGAGTCGATCAATGACAGCCGCAGGGATTCCAGGGGCAGTGATATGACCACTTCGTTGCGCCGCGAAGACGGTCGAAGGGACGAGGGTTGCAAAAAGGAAAATAGCGGCGAAAGCGAAAAGTCCTTCTTTAACTCGTATTGAGGTGAGGGTTTCGACACGGTTTGGGGAGAAGAGGGTGTAGGCGAGGAGTCCGAGGCAGAGTAGAGCAGAGACAGCGCTGGAAACGAGGCAAGGATGTCAGGAAAAGTCTCGAGAATGACTTAGAACGAATTGAAGGGAACTCACGATGCAGCTACGACAGCACCTCCAACCGAGATGATGTCGTGAACGTGAAGCTTTGCGCCTCTGAGGGTGTGTGCAACGAGGTCTTCCTTGTCTTGCGAGCTGGTCATTGGATTTTCGACCAACATCAGCGAAAAATTCCTTCAAGAGCGGGAAGGAGGGAACTTACTCTTTCAGACTCCAAGCCGCGAGACCGATCGTAGCGATACAGAGAGAAACAGTCGTCAAGAAGAAGAAGTAGCTGGTTGGGAAAGTACCGGGTTAGAGACTAGTCGAAGTGAGGAGAGGAAGCTAGAGTGACTCACCGAGGAATCCTGAGGAATTGAACGTTAGCGGGAGACATCTTGTACGAGCTGCTGTGTGTCGTGTGTGTCGTTAGGGAGAGGAAAAGAGGAGGAAGGAAGCGAGGATGGTCCCAAAAGTTCCTTCGCGACTTTTTTATTTATTTTGGGTTCAAACTCCGCAAAATCCCCTTCTAGGCTTGGCGGTTCTCCAGCTCCAATTCTCCCGATCAATTCCTGTTTTGGGTCAAGCTGGTCAAAGCATGAAAAGGAGAGTAAAGGAAGCTTTTTTCATCCTTCGCAAGGTCAGAAGGAAGAGAGAAGAGAGTTACTGTAAGCCAAGGCGAAGGACACCAGAAGGAGCTCACGAGCCAGCCATACTTCAAGAGAGTTCGCAAGGCAGTCGAGGTAAACCGTGGAAAAGTTCACCCAAGCTTTCGCAAGTCAAAAGACCTCTACAGATTCGCTTCCAGGATCCTGCAACTTCGCTGTCACGCTCATCTCCCCCCTATAGCGCCGGGCAGACAGTCGCTAGCCGAGGACAGAACGGACAAGTCGGCGAAATAGAACGTAAAGGCGAATCTGTCGAAATCCGAGGAAAGTGCGAAAAGAGCTGATGAATGAAATGCTAGCTGTTACACACTACTGATGACCAATTAGATAGAATACAGGATAACTAGAGTGACTAAGGACTAAACAACCGAACAACCACCAGAAAAACTAGAAGTGATTCTTTTGAAGCGATCCGTTCGTTTTCGTTTGCGACATGTACTCATCCTCTCGAACTGAGTGAGCGTCGTGGTTATCAACAGCGGAGTTGTAGTGCGTCTCGTGGTGATGTTTCTCCTTGCGAGCGGCGAGGGAGACGAGGATGAGACAGACGAAGGTTGTCGCGAAGGTGCACCATCCCGTGATTACGTAAGCGACGATTGGCGTTTGTTTGCTGTCTGTTCATACGTAATCAAAGATACTAGTCAGCGTCGAGAACGAATCGGAAGGAAGAAGCGCAGCGAGAAACTTACAAGCTAATTCTTGACCGGCAGCTTTGACCAATTGTAGGATCAGGGCAGGAGGGATTCCAGGAGCAGTGATGACTCCGCTCCTTCGAGCACAGAACAGAGTAGCGGGGACGAGGGCGGCGATGAGGAGGAGGAGGCAGACGGCGAAGAGTCCTTCCTTCATTCGGATCGTGTGGAGAGTTTCGACTCGTCGTTTGCCGAAGATCGTGTAGAGTCCGAGGCCGAAACAGAGTAGACCGCAGAGACCACTGTATGCAACGGCGAGGGGGTGACGCGCGAAGAGTTAGCACATCGAGCGAAAAGTGCGGAAGTAAGAGCGTTTTTCGATTGTGCCAGAGAAAACGTCGACTCACGTAGCTGAAGTGACGCCAGCGCCTGTTCCGATAGCGTCATTAATATGTAAAGACCCTCCAGGAATCATTTTACGAGTGAGCGCTTGTTTGTGTCGACCACTATTCGTTCAATCGAACGAGTTTCGTCGTCAGTTTCTGTCGCTCATCGCATCATCCGAAGGTGATCAGGAGAGAGGCACTCACTCGACGAGAGCCCAGATTGCCAATCCTGCCGTAGCTAGCGAGAGAGTTTGGGTGAGTTGGAAAAAGATGAACCTGATCAGTCGTGAGAAAGCGAAAGAGAGTCAGCGAGTCATTCAGCTACCGAAGGAGAGGAGTGCTCTTACCTCGGCCATCTCAAGAAGTGAACTTGGGTAGGAGCCATTGCTGTCGAGAGTCGAGTGGTGTCGAGTGCTGAAGGTGAAGAGAAAAGCTTTGAAGACGACGAGTCGGGTGTAAAGAGAGTCGGGAAGAGCTGAGTTGAAGAGTGGTAGAGAAGAGAGAAGAACGAAGGGAAAGGAGAGTCGAAACGGGAAACGAATTGATCAAAGACGGTGGACAGGAGAGATCACCTGAGGGTTCGAAAAATCCTTTGAAGATAGTTGCAGAGAAAAAGATGGGGGATTCGAAAATAGCCGGAGCTCCCCTTCACATTCTTTGCGGAGTGCCTCCTATCGAGCACAGTCTCGACCCGGAGAAAGAGGAGGGTTCGATCGGATTTGAGAATTGAAATGCAAATGAAATACGGCTTCGAGGCCGAATCTCCCGAATGTGCCTTTCGCATTCCGTCTCGTTTTCCTCTCTCCCGCCACTGAAGCGTGCTGTAAAGACTTACTAGATTGAGCGTCAACGATGAGTCTCGAACGAGGTCAGAACTGGGAATGTGGGAAAGTTTCATGCAACAGAGTCGGAAAGCAAAACTAGACTGTGCTGGAGCTCGACTGTTCCCTTGCTGCTGCTGCTAGCGTCGCCTCGTGTTGACCCAAAGTTACGATTCTCGGTTCAGTCTTGGCAACGACGACGGGCTCGTGTCCGACTCGGGCTTGAGAATCGCGACCGATCACTTCGGTAGTAACCGGTAATTTTGCTGCCGCGAGTCTCATGACTTCCGAACGAACAAAAAGGATGATTTCAGCTTCATCTTCGCGCCGAAAAGAGAGCGGGAAGCAGACGACTGACCTGCGTGAGCCATTTCCGGTCGAAGATTCGGTCCGCCAATTTCAAGAATCACTCGTCCCATCTTTGCTCTGCGAGAATCGATCAGGTTACTATCAGTCGAGAGGTTATCGAGTGATGGGACTGAACCATACTCACCGACACGCCCAGTACTCGAAAGTACCTTTACCCTTTCCCATACGAGTTTCATTTCCCTGTAATCGCACCGATACCATAGTCAGTCTCGCGTCAAAGCGTTGTTCGACTGTATTTTGATTCGACTCACCTTGATACAGACAGGAATATCAGGGAAGATCCGTAGGTAGCTAGAAGCATTCGAATGGATGGGGTCAGCGAAGAGTTTAGGCGTGCGAAGTGTTGAAATGACTTACACTTTACTACCACGAATCGGTTTGAGCCCTCGCTTGAGCGCAGCTTCAGCAGTTTCTAAATGTTTCGCACTGAGCCTGACTGCCTCGTTGACCCTCAATCCATAATCTCCCCATTCCAAAGTCGTTCCTTTCGTTGAACCTCCCAACGCCAACGGTGTCCTCCCCTTGTGCGCCTTGCGGTATTTCGTTCTTCTAGGTACTAGGGATTTGTTTCGTACTTGTAGCAGTTGCGTAGGTTGGAAGAGAGACGAGGAAGATGAAGCGATCGAAGGAGTAGGAAAAGGTCGGGAACCGGAAGAGAGGGAGAGGCGAGAGAAGGATGACAGTAGTCCGCTTGTTCTGGGGAATAAGGAAGTCATATCGCGAGGTTCGATGCGGTAAGTCGAGAGGAGGGAACCGCGAAGAAGCGATTTAGAAATCCGAGATAACTTCCCGACTCTTTACCGCCCTCCCACTACCTCGCTCCTTTCCGTTCTTCCTGTACTATGTGCTGAGTAGCCTTACGAATCGACCCGGCAAGATCAAACACGAACGAAAGAAGAAATGAGTGACGCATCTCCCTCTCCTCTCTCCGAACAGACGAGACCTGCTTGGAAGGATATCAGTTATGGTTCCGTGAGTCCAGTTGCATCTACACCATCGTCTTGAGCTGACCCCCCGCGCTTGCTCCGCCTCCCCTAGGCAGCAGGCAAGTTCCTCCTCTCTGTCTCTTCGCAGCGGCTAAATCGAGGCTGTCGTCTAACTCCCGTTATCGAGCGACAGGTATCGTCTCGAAGCTATTCGAACACCCTTTCGATCTCGTCAAGGTTCGGCTACAGAGTCAACCGTTGGATCGACCCCTGCGGTTCAAAGGTCCTCTCGATTGTATGATTCAGACTTTCAAAGGTGAAGGCTTGAGAGGACTCTGGAGGGTGAGTTCGAGCTCCCTGATAACGTCAGTCGGTTCTTGAGACTCACACAAACGATGAGCAGGGAGTTTCCATGCCTGTAGGAGGAGCAATGGCCGAAAACGCGACCCTTTTCGTCGTCTACAATCAATCTCAATCTCTCCTCCGACACTACTTCCCACACCCTGTCCACGACGATCCCACCCAATCCGCCCCTCTGTCAATCCCACAAATCGCAACTGCGGCAGCAATCGCCGGATCTGCCGCTTCATTCGTCCTCACTCCAGTCGAACTCGTTAAATGTAAAATGCAAGTTCAAAACATTGTCGCCGCCGACGCTCTCCTCGCCTCTGGCTCATCACCGACAACAATACCTTCGAATCAGAAACCTCCCGGACCAGTCGCGATTACTCGAACAATCCTAAAAGAATCCGGAATCAAAGGACTTTGGTTAGGACAAACTGGAACGTTCCTTCGAGAAACTGGAGGATCCGCCGCTTGGTTCACGACGTTCGAAGTACTCTCTACGTTCTTCGCTCAACGTCGTACGAATCGAGGCGAGACTTCTCAAGTAAACCCTGGAGGAGGACCCGTCACGAAAGGAGATTTAGCCGCATGGGAATTGATGCTTTCGGGAGCATCGGCCGGAGTCGTATATAATTGCGTATTGTTCCCGGCGGACTGTATCAAGTCGACGATTCAAACGGAGGATGAGTTGAGGGGGACGGCGTTGAAACCGGGAGAGAAGAGGAGAGGGTTCTTACAGGTTGGGAAAGATATCTATAGAGCGAGAGGGATTAAAGGGTTGTATAGTGGGTGCGGACTTACTGCTTTGAGAGCGGCTCCGAGTTCAGCTTTGATCTTTTACATGTGAGTCGACTCTCCTTTTCCTCTGCAGTCCGAATGCGTTGTGCTGATGTTCGATTCGTTCTATAGCTATTCTCGACTAGAAAGTATCTTTGGATAGAACTGGATTCGATTAGACTCGAGGGCTCTCCCTTGACTTGTTGTACCACTCTTCTTTCTACTCTCTCAATCGAAAATTATCGATCAAACCCTTTCTGCGCGAAGCCTCACGATTCGAAAGAGATTCCATGACGCCATGACTCGTGCAAATCATCTCGAATGCTACAGTAAACTCATCCACCATTCCATTTCCTTTTTCGCTCTTTCTCCACCGACACATTCCGCTATTTTATCCTCCTCAATCTCGTCGATCCACCACCTCAGATCCCCTTCCCTAACCCTCTCATCCTTCCTCAAATCCCTCGTTAACGCGTACCAAACCGGCCAAAACCGTTTCTTCTCCTCCTCTAATTTTTCGTTCGAATCGGCACTTCGAAGGCGGATCCTGATTAGAGAGAAATAGGAGCTACGGAGAGCGAGAAGGGTAGAGAGATTCGAGAGGGGTTCTTGAGAGGGAGGAGCTCGGATTAGAGCCAGGTTCGAAGATGTCGAGGAAGGAGAGAGGGAGAGACCGGATTTGAGGATCGAGATTGAGTCGAGTGCGAGGGAGTGGGCTTGGACGAGATGGTTTGATGCGGAGGTGGGGTTTGGGGACGCCGAGACGATGTGATGAGAGAGGAGCTGGACCGTCGATTGTGCGAGGAGATTCGAGGAGAGGAGGAGAGGGATTTGGTACGAGGGAACATCTTTCGGCGGACTGAGACGGTTCGAAAGGAGTGCTTGGACTTGTTGATAAGTTGAGAGAGTTCGTTCGAGTTGAGGAGCGACGGTTTCGAACGGTTGAGAGAGGGGTAGCGATTCAACGAGATGGTCGGCGTAAATCGAGAGGAGTGAAGGGGAAAGAGTCGGTGTCGAAGAGAGAACTTGTTCAAGGACTTGAGTGGCTTGGGGAGAGGATGGGGCAGAGTAAATCGAGAATTGAGCCAAGGCCATTTCGACGTCGACTTCTGAAGATGCGTCGGAAAGGTAAGTCGTTCGCAGGGAGACTGCTCGTTCGAACGTTGCCTTTGCGGATTCGAGTAGTTGGGCTTGAGATGTCGGATCATCGACGAGGCTCGAGTGTAGTGACATGTCGAGAGAGATTGATTCGAGAAGAGTGTCGAGCAGCAGTCGAGGAGTTACGATCACCGTTTCCGTCGCTTTCACGGCCTCTGTTCCTTCTGATCCTCCTTCCTCTTCTTCTCCGACTTCATCTCCCTCCTGATCGTCGCCAACACTGCCAGATCCAAACACCTTTTCCATCTCTATCCGTTGAAGACTTTCGACTTGAACGAACAACTCTTTCGCCTCCTTTGCCGCTTCCAATCCCGTCCCTGGCGCTACTCCAGCAATCGCTGCTTCGTCCACCATTTCAAACAGAGCAACGCAAGCTTGTGCGAGGTTGAATAACCCATCAATCTTTGCCATAACGAGTGATTCTCCAACTTGAACCGATTCTCGATAGCCGATGATGGCCTTCCCCAGTGCATCGTACGCCTCTGTTGGTGGTAAGTGATCCATTGCGAGTCGATACAGCACTCGAGCTGCGTTGTATCGGCTGTCGAAATCCGTCGAATCGAGAGAGGCGGCGATGGAGAAACAGACGACTGCATTCGTGTAATGTCGAGTCGTCTTGGCACCAAACTGATACCGTTCCCCTTGCTCCTCTTGCTTGATACCCTCTGATCAATTCATCGAGATCAGTGCTGGATGAGGTGAAAGGTTGAGAGAGAGATGTACCTTCTAGCCAACTCTCATGATCGTAATCTGATGGTGCTGAGCTCTTTGCACTCTCGACCGAAGTGTAGTCGATCACAACTTGCTTCTGCTTGCTCTTCTTCGGAGGCAGTCGAACCATTTTGTTGAGTGAAGGAATCCGAAGAGAGTCTTTGCTCTTTGGTCGGCTCTTTTACTAGCAATGTGTTTCTGGCTTCGGCGCGGTGTAGTTCAGGCTATGGTGAGATGGTGTGCTTTGGTGAGATCAAGTTGGACGAGAAGCAAGATCGGAATCCGACGTCATTCTGACGAAATCCTCCCAAGTTCTTTCTGAATCGATTCTCTCGCTCTCTCTCCTCTCTTCTCCACTTTTCTTACTCTTCTCTAACACTGTAAGCACCCTTCGACCTACCATGCTCTCTACTCTCGCCCCTCGTTGTCTACTACGATCTCACGCTTCCCTTCGTCCTTCCCTCGCTTTCTCCTCCTCCTCCCTCCTTCCCCACACTTCACCTACTTCCCTCTCGCTCAGACACTACACAATGGCCCCTTCCGACCCTTACACCGCCAAGGCTGAACAAGACGCCTCTGTCGACCAAAAGAAGTCTGAACTTCAATCGATCGTCAAGGAATCGAAATTCGCCATGCTCACTTCTCGCGACACGGACGGAGCTCTCCACTCTCGAGCGATGTCCCCCGCATCGCACCAAGGTCTCGTCTTCACGTTCGTTGCGAACCGGGAATCGGGTAAATTTGACGAACTCGCGAATGACCCGAACGTCAATGTTTCGTTCTCGGATCCTTCTTCGTCCGATTGGGCTTCGGTTGCTGGAACTGCCAAAATCAATACCGACGTAGAGGCGATCAAGAAGGTTTGGAACCCTCTCCTCAAGAGTTGGTTCGGAGAAATCGATGAGAACCACAAAGGTAAATGAGTCTACGAGTCCTCAAACTCTGCGAACCTTCCGCTGAGCACAGTTTCCTTCCCGATTAATGAAGGCGAACCAGGTGACGAAAGGATTGCTTTGATCGAGGTCGTTCCTACTGAGGTGAGTCTTGCAAACTCTTCTTTTCTTTTGACGAAACGTTCGACTGACTGAGCGAATTCTCGAATTGCCTTAGATCCGATACGTAAGCTCGAGTTCTGTCGATTGCGCAATAGATTCACTCGAAAACTGACCTTTCTTGAACCGATATCGATGTTTACACAGTGGCTCAAGACCCGCACTTCGATCGGTCAAACTTTCGAAGTTGTCAAGGGAGCTCTTACCGGGTGAGTCGGTTCTCTTCTCGACGATTAGTGGTCTCGCATCGCTGACTTCCGAGTCTCATATCGTAGAGAAACTGCTGCCCCTGGTGCTCTCAGGACAATCACCGCTTCCGAGGTTCGTTTTTCAACTTTTCTCTAGTATTTCTTCCGCTGTTTGCTCACCCTTGGTCGTTCTTTTCCTGTGAATAGCTCGAACTCGCTCGCAAGGTCGAGAACAAGCAAATTTAAGCTCGTTTCGTATGCCTCCTTCGCTCTTTTCTACCGTTTCGTCGCAAGGTCTGACCGAGCTTTTCTCCTTCTCCCGCAAATAGTGAATTGCTTGCTGTACATTCCGTCGCAATACCCTTCTTCTTTGGCTAGCCTAGCTCGCAGTCTCCCTCTCTCGCAATTTGTGAATATCGCTCCGAAATACGAAATTGAATTCAGTTTGAAGTTTTACCTCACGACGTCGCAGTCTCTTCGTCCTTGCGAGTTTCCCAGCTCAGACTTGCTCACAGGCACGAGAGCGAGAGAGTAATCAAATTGCAAATTTAGACTCGAGATTCTGACGTTGAAGTCGAGTTTCTCCTCGTCGACTCCTATCTCGCATCACCACCTCCAGCATTGATGCCCTCCTTGAGCGGGTTGATACCTGGTTCCCGTAGCTCCACATCAATCAATCGACAAGCTTCTTCAACCTCGAGCAGAACCTTAGAATCGACTTCATCAACTCCAGGATCATCTGTTGTCACCGAAGAAGTAGCCGACCCTCCTCCGACGACGATTACGGCACAGCATAACAAGTCTAGTCAGATGAGTCAGTCTTCATCGACAGCGAGTGGATTGGGTCCTTCGACTTCGGCGCTCGTGAATCGAGGTGAGTCTCCTTTCTCCGAATCCGAGTTACCCTTCACTCCTCGGCCCCTCTTTCCGAGACCGCAAATGACTGACCTCGGAACTGATTGCGACAGCTGGACCGGAGGAATCTTTGAGAGCTTACAAGTTACTCGATGCGCTTCGAAAAGGTGAGAGTTCGGCTTGTTTCCCTCTCCCATCCAGGCTTGCTGAATGACGTCTTCTCTTCCTCTACAGGCGATCAAACTACGCTTCTCCCTTTCCTCGAAGATTTTCGTCAGTCAGAGGTCCACGCCAGTTCGAGAGAGAACGGCGTTTCAACTTCTACCCCTCTTCATCTCGCCGTTCGGTGTGCTAAACGTGAGCTCTTCATCCTTCCATGAGGCCCATGATCACAGCTAATGATGCTCGTGTATCGACGTAGAATCGACCGTCGAATTCGTCGCGAAACAACTGCCGAATTCGATCAATTCTCCCGATTCTCGAGGTCAAACTCCTCTTCACCTTGCAGCTGCACTCGATCGAAGAGACGTTTTACCGCTCTTGTTGGAAGTAGATGGAGTAGATGATATGGTTCGAGATCAGAGTGGGAAAACTTGTTTGGAAGTCGCTTCGACGGCAGAATCTGCTGGAATCATCTCGAGTGAGTTCAAGCGGTCTCTGGATCGATCCACTCAGCTGATCGAGATCGAAGAACTTGGCAGTGTCTCGAAGCAAATGGAACGAATCATACCTCAACCTACTCTCCTCCTACGTCTCCTCTCCCGCTTCCGATCCCGCCTCATCTCGTAACTCGATGGCTCTCCCTCCTTCTTCCTCCGACGCAACGAACTCTCAACCTCAACGAGTCTCCGCCGCTTCCGGACACGTTTCAAACCTTCAAGCCGAAAAACTATACCATTTCATCGCGAAACCCCGTGCGAAATGTCTCGATTTCAACCTCCAAGACCCTTCGAGTGGTTCCACGATCCTCCACGAAGCCGTCAGGAGAAAGGATCTAGGGTTGATTAAATTGGTTTTGAATCGTGGAGGGGACGTGCTCGTTAGGGATAGGAAAGGGAAATTACCGAACGATTTGGCGAAGGATGATAGGATTAAGGCGGTATTGAGACAGGTCGTCAATAATGAGAGTCAGGCACTATCGGCGGCTTCGGCGCAAGGGGGATCGGTAGGAACAGGAGGAGGAGGAGGACCTAGTTCGGGGGGAAAACAGCCGGTCATGAGAGGTTATTTGAGTAAATGGACGAATATGGCGAGAGGTTGGAGGTCGAGATGGTTCGTACTCGATAATGGTGCGTCTTCTTCCCTCGATCATACGTGAGATTCGCTTGCTGACTCCGTTTCTCGTTCGTGATTAGGTATGCTATCTTATTATCGAACGCAAGAGGATGAAGGCAAAGCTTCACGTGGTTCGATTAGCATGTCGGTAGCAAGGATTTCGGCAGAGTCTGACAAACTCAAGTTCACCGTCTCGAACAAACTCGGCAAATCTCTCCCCTCGTTTTACTTGAAAGGAAATCGTAAGTTCGTTCTTGCGTCAATCTGGATTTTCAGCGATTGATCGCACGTTCGAGTCTACTTAGATCCTGTCGAGGTGATGCGCTGGGTCGACACCTTGCGTCAAGCGATCGATTACGCGAAGGAGCAAGAAAAGTCGACGCAAGGATCGAACTACGCTCCCTCAGTTACCGGCACCCTCGACTCTCGACGACCTTCCGAGCCTCTTCTACAAAAGATGGATGGACCCTCTCCGATCGGCTCCGCTGGCGAATCAGTCATTGGCGACGACGAAACGTTCGGAGGAGACGACGACGATCAAGTTCCTCACGCCGACGATTTTCATCTCCTCGCTCAAGGGAACAAGACTCAGATTGAACTCGCTCAACAACTCCTCGCTTCCCTACGAGCTTCTTCGACTTCTTCCACCTCGTCTTCTTCGCCCGAGGAAGTCCACGACGCGCTCAAGAAGTCGCTCGCTACCCTCGATTCGATGCTCGATGACTACTCCGACATCGTCCTTCAACGAGAACGCTACTTTGTCAAACGTTACGAACGAGAACTCGACGCAAAGAGGATGTGGGAAGAATCGATGAGGGAAGTCGCCGCACAACACGCCGCGCTCGAAGTTGAACTTCAGAAAGCTTCGAGGGACAACACGAGGAGGAAACGAGCGTTACAAGAAGTTCGAGCGAACCTCGGATCGGCCTCTCCTCGTCTCAGTCCGAGAATGTCGATGCAAGATGTCGCGGCAGCTCATGCCGCCGATCAACGCGATAGCCAGACTGTGACTCCGACAAACGCACAACTCCCGGAAGACGGAAGTCAACCCTTACCTTCGCCACTCGCGAGTCCGACTCTCATCAATAACCGAAAACGCGCTGGAAGTCGTACTCCGACGATCTCACTCTCTCCTGTTCGTACTCGCACTCGAGCTGGAACGACCGCGACTTCCCGCGGACCGATGGAACTTGAACAAATTGTCGATTCCGCGTTGCACAACGAAGATGGAGCGAGTTCTTCAGAAGACGAAGACGACGACGAGTTCTTCGAAGCGATCGAAACTGGAGCGATTCCGTTGGAGGATGAAGTCGCCGACGAATCGGGAGGGGGAGCCGAAGAACGTCGAACTGAACCGGCGAAACGATTCATGGAATCTCACGATGTCACGCCTTACAAGGGTTACGAGAACCTCAGGACGACTCTACCGATCACGAACGATAATCGACCGAGCGTTTCTTTGTGGGCGATTCTCAAAGGTTCGATTGGAAAAGATCTCACAAAGATCTCGTTCCCTGTCTACTTCAACGAACCGACGAGCATGTTGCAAAGGATGGCGGAAGATATCGAGTTCACCGAGTGCCGTGAGTCTACAATCTCGTTCATTCTGCGTTAGCGTTTCTCATCTGACCTCGGCTCGTTTCCATCAGTCGATGCTGCCGCTGCTGATCGGGATTCGTCGAAACGAATCGCTTACGTCGCTGGTGAGCTCTAACACGACATCATGACCTCATTACTTTTACTAACCGTTCGCCTCGTTTAGCATTCGCCATGTCCAACTATTCTTCGACAATCGGTCGCATCGCGAAACCGTTCAATCCTTTACTCGGCGAATCGTTCGAAATGGTCGATCCGAAGAAGAAGTACCGTTACATCTCGGAACAAGTCTGCCATCACCCTCCGATTTCGGCTTGTATCGCTCAATCCCCCTCGTGGGAGTACTTCGGATCGGTCGACGCAAAATCGAAGTTTATGGGCAAAAGTTTCGAGATTCGACCAACTGGAGTAGCTCACGTCAACCTCCGAATCCCGAAAGAGTGGGCACCCGACTACCCTCCGACTGCGACTGTTCCCGATCTCGTCGAAGAGCATTACAGCTGGACGAAAGTTACGACTTCAGTTTCGAATTTCCTCCTTGGGAACCCCATCATCGATCACTACGGAGATATGGTCGTCACGAACCACAGGACTGGAGAAGTCTGTACTTTGACGTTCAAACCTCGAGGATGGAGAGGAGGTAACGCTTCAGAGATCAAAGGTCAAGTCGTCGATCAGAACGGGAAGAAGAGTTGGGATATCGCTGGGAAATGGAGTAGTCAACTCGTTGCTCGACGAGTTGGGGCCGGATCGGGAGAACTCGCTCCGGATGTTTCGGTACCGACGAATGGAGCTGGAGAAGTCCCTCCAGAGTACATCAGGCTTTGGAAGAATTCTGTCAAGGTAAGTCGTTCTATGCATCGAGTTATGAAACCTGACCTCCTGACGCTCAACTCGATCGACGATAGCCTCCGAACATGCCGTTCAACCTGTAAGTAAATCTCACTTTCTCGTTTTCCCAGACCGATTCCTGACACGACTCGCTTTCTTCCGCACGCAGCACTCCCTTCGCCATTACCCTGAACGACATCAACGATGATCTCAAACCCTGGCTACCTCCTACCGATTGCCGTCTCCGTCCCGATCAACACGCCTTCGAATCTGGCAAATTCGAACGAGCGAACGAACTCAAATCGGATCTCGAAGAACATCAACGAGCCACTCGTCGCAAGAGAGAGACTGGCGAATTGCCTCCTCACGAGCCGAGATGGTTCTCGAGACAGAAGGACAAGGATACGGGAGAATTGTACTGGGAGCCAGCGAGGACGGAGGGAGGTCAACTACAGTGAGTCGCACCCTGCTTACTCTGGCTCTGCTTCGGGTGGCTGACGCTGATTTTCCCTTGTAGATACTGGCAAATTCGCTCCGAGATTGGTTCGGCCAAGCTCAAGGGGGAACAGAAGATCTGGGAAGGAGTCGATCCGATCTGTGAGTTTCACATAGGACTGCCTTTCGTCGACCTTCTGTACTGACTCGTGACGTTGTCGTTTTCTCTAGATGCCGACTTCCAAGTCTAGAGCCCTGCTCGACGAGAACGCAACAAACATCTTTCGCTTTTCCATCGTAATAATGTTCTCACATTTCTTTTAGACTCTCATTTATGTCACTACTACACAACATGTATAGATCAATTCAGTGGAAACTCATTCGGCATCATCTCGTTCAACATGAAGGACAATTCAGAATCAGGTAGCGAGAGAGAGAAATGCAATTTAGGGGGTATCTAGAATCTCATTGGTTATCTGCTGCTGCTGCTGATGCTTTCCCTCTCCGAGCTTTCCATTCCGCCATCTCCTTTTCGACCGCCCGTTCGACTTCCTCATCCTCCTTTCGTAATCTTTCGAGTTCTTTCGCCCTCTCCTCCTTTGTGTCTTCAAACTTGCCTGCTTGACGAGCCTTGTTGACGGGGTTCTCGGCACTCATGATTCCCGTACGTTCCATCCGATCGAACAAAGTATAAAGCTTCTCCGCTTCTCGTTCCTTCTCCTCCTCCGTCATCGTTTCTCGATTCGAATCCTCCGGCGGTTCGAAAGCACCAGTGATAGGATTAATCGGTCGAGATGTCGAATCTCCTTCGCCTTCTCCTCCTCCATCCTCGAACGGAGGCGGAGGAATGAGTTCTCCTCGATTTTGCAAGAATCCACTGGCGACTCCGTATCCGATCAACGCGCAAAGTTTTTCGGGCGATCGATCTGCGAGGTTGTAGAGGAATTCTCCGACTCCAAACGCCGTGTTCGGGAGGAAGACGGAAGAGAGGAGTCGAACGAGATGACCAGTGAGAGTCGGTTGACGATTGATCGGTTTCGAGCGATCCCTAAGATTCGAAACGATTCAGCACCAAAGAGCGCGAGGGGAGACAGAGTGAACGTACAGATCAGGTGGGAACAGGACGAAACGGAACATCTCGTTCGCTTCTCCAATCATGCTCAGTTTCCTCAAGAGTAGAACGACCGGTCCCAGCAATTCTTCAATCTTGCTCGCTTCACCTTGTCCAGTCGTGATCCAGTCGTCGGGACTAGCTGGAAGGCTTGTCGGTTTCTGCGATTGGGAGGTAGATACGATACTCGATTTCGGAGGGAGAGTGTCGACGGGGAAGAAAGCGTTGCAACTCGTCTGAAGGAGCTCGAGGAGTCGTTCACCGAGCGATCCGACTCCTCCTGCGCGGAGTACGATACCTTGAGAGTCGGTTCGAGGGGGAAGATACTGGATCCAGCTGTAGTCGGAACCGTCGAGTTCTTCAAGTTCGACGGGGAAATTCAAAAGAGCGTTCAGAGCGGCCTTGACGGTCGCATTCGGTTCTTTTGGCGAGCTC
Organism: Sporobolomyces salmoneus; assembly: GCF_050403485.1. Classification (NCBI taxonomy): domain Eukaryota; kingdom Fungi; phylum Basidiomycota; class Microbotryomycetes; order Sporidiobolales; family Sporidiobolaceae; genus Sporobolomyces; species Sporobolomyces salmoneus. The sequence goes on from NW_027481120.1 coordinate 145,492, forward strand.
CCAGAGGGATATAGAGGAAATGAGACGGCGAGAGCGAGGTAGGGACGGAAGATCGGGAGGAAGTATTGAGCGGCGCTGAGGGAGAGGGAATCGGGTGAAACGCCTTCTGACGCAGTGTCGGCTGGCGAAGAAGGTTTCGAAGGAGGAGTCGGAGAGCTAGAACGAGGAGCGGATGTTGTAGAGGGAGTAGGAGAGGAAGAATTCGAGTTGTTCTTGACCGCGCCAACGACTCGTTTCGCGATCGAGAGAGGGTTCTTTGACGGTGACGATGAGCTATCTCGTCGCTCGCCGTGAGATGTTTGACTCTCCTCAGGTAACTCCTCGAGTTGACTACCGGAATCGTTGCTTCCACTCTGCTTTGAAGACCAAAACCGTTTCTTCTTTTTACCGACTGACTCTGGTCGACTTCCGCGTCGGGTCTGTAGGTTCGATCTCCCGAATTGAAGCATCAAGGTATAAGTGAGCTTGAGGTGTTCTCGAATGACGTCCTCCGGTTTCGGCATCGGTCCAGAGGTGAGTTGAGAACCGAGAGATTCAGATTTCGAAATGGCGACGTATCGATGGGCGTACTATCAAAGAAAACGATATGTGAGGTCCTCCCCGGTGTGCTGTTTAGTAGATACTGTTTACCTCTGCTAGAACCTCGACGATTCCTTCATCCAGGACCAATTCTGCGACAGCTTCACTCGGTTTGCTCGTCAACAAGAACAACAACCTGCCTCCAAGAAACCCTGCTCCTTCACACCCTAGAATCCTAACCAGTCCCTTGAGAGCCTGCCGTTTGTCGTCTGCGAGTACGACGTTCGGAAAGACGTCCCTTGCCGAAGGATGGAGAATCAAAACGTTGCAAAGACAACGCAGTGCTTCCGCTTCATAAGGTTTCAGCGGGTCCTCCTCCCTTCGTTGAAGTGCTCGACTCGCTGTTGCCTCCGTGTCGTCGTCGTCCTCCCGTGTCGAGTCGTCCGGCTCAACCTCTGTGCGAGGAAGTTGAGCTAATCTTCTCACTCCACCTAGGGCCAGTAAAATCTCGATCCCGTTCTCCCTCGCGAGTTCTTCACTTCCAGCTGGACTACGACCTAAGAACTTGAGCGTCGAGGCGTAGAGGAGGAGGGAGTTCGATTCGGTCGAGAGAGTTTCGGACCGGGGTGAAGCAAACGAGAGGAGGGCAGCGATCAGCTTGCGACGTTGTTCGATAGAGGGTTCATGGCCTTGTGACAGAGCTGTTTGAACAGTCCCTCGAGGAGTGAGCGGTGAGTTCGTTGTTAGATCTCGGATTAGAGTTTACTCACCTTGTAAGACGCGAGAGAGTGCAGTGATACCTTCTGTGGATGAGCGTTGAGTGGTAGATAATCCTAGGTATGCGTTGATCGCATCTGACATGCTCGAGACGAGGTGGTGGAAGCGTGAAAGGGAGAGGAAGAGAGGGGGCCTCTGGCAAGTGGGGTAAAGGGGAAGAAAGGGAGAGAGAGAGTGAGGCCTTCGACGACGCAGCAGGGAGACGAGAGGCGTGAGTTATGAGCGCGCGACCCGAAGACGCAGACGGAGATGGGAAGAGACGAAGAGAAGTTGCTCGAACCTCTTTCGCAGAAGACTATTCAGCGCTGCATGCGCGCTTCAGCTCAAACGCTCTTACGTTCGCTACTGTCCAGGAGATACTGAGACATACGATGAGGTCCGGGAG